>NC_053439.1:20450-305030 GCF_007990345.1 Gossypium hirsutum | reverse complement strand
TGTCCTCCAAACAATGCATACTGACGTTTTCAGTAGATGAACCCCAACTCCCTATAACCTTGATGATGACTTGTAAGACCATGGTAGCAATCATGTTGATTATGGATTGCTATAGCCTATTTATTCTTCTGCTTCCTATAATTGGGCTGCAGGACAATCTTGGTGAGAAAGAGTTCAATATCTGCTATGACCGGGCTTGTCAAAGAAGAGGCTGTTCTTTGCCCCAATGTGTTGAAATCCCGACGATGGACTGATGTATGGGAAATTGATTCCAGGCAGCTCAAAATTGAACAAAGATTGCATCTGGGTCCTATGGGTGATCTGTAAGTTTGTCAGCTTCAAGCAGGCTTTTTTCTCCTTTGACATAAGGGAGAGTACTGATTCTAACCATAATCTCAATAACATCTTCAGATACAGAGGCACTTATTATAGTCAAGAAGTGGCTATTAAAGTCCTCAAGCCTGAGCGGGTTACAGGAGAATTGCGAGAGAGTTTTCTCAGGAAGTTTTATATATGAGGTTCGTTGGAGTGCTGGTACATCTAATATTGATTGAGGGAACCAGTTGCTTCTTCTGATAAGCATTCTCAATGTGTCCTGTAGTTAGATGTTCACAATGCAAATTCAAGCCAAATCCTATAAACTCTTAATAAAAAATATCGGATTCTCTCGTGTTTCCCAAGCAATTCCAATGCTGCTCTTCTTTTCTGTCTTCCCTATCATCTTCTATTTCTGGAATTATCTGTTCGCGTGCATCAGTGATCAGAAGCCAGGTTCTTGGATTACCAGCAGTTTCCCTGGTTACCAGAATCCTTTTGATACACTAGACCAAGTGCGGTTTCTTATGTTCTCAGATGATTCCATTTCTACCAGATAGGTAGGCTTCTTACCAACACCACCTAGGATTTTAAGCAGCACTGCTCAATCATTTTGCCCAGTTCTGTTCGTAATTTTTTCCTGACCAATGCCCATCTCTGCATGGAATTGGGTAACACAACTAGTCCAGTGCACTGCCCGATCTCGGTTGAAACGTTTGCTAAACGCTCTCTAAGTTCTAAGTATTATGGTGAATTTCAATGAATAAAATGCTGGGGAATATTGGGCCGTGGTACTTAAAAACAGAAAGAAGATAACTACAGTTCTGCTTATTTTGAAAATAGGAGAGTTAGCACTGAATGGAGGGTTAGAATGTTTGAGGGACATAGCTCTGAAACAGGCCACCTTTAGCTTGTAGTCTGCATATCATCTATTTTCCATGCACATTGCTGTTTCAGTTCTCTTGAAAAGCACTTGGTATTACAACCAATTTTGGTTTGATGGTAGTTGTAAGAAGTCTGAACTCCATCATTTCCTATAGCCTCCTGTAGAACAAATGATACCATGTGTCCATATGTATAACTGGTGTTTATATTGGGGGTGACTATTACAGATAAGCGTGGCAGATCTCATTAGAATATCTCACAGTTCCCACATATTATAGTTGAATTAATAACTTCTCTAGTTATTGAATGCATTAATATTCTAATCATTGTATTGGTTCTAGGAGGCTGAGACATATTGGAGTTATCTGCAATGCTGACTCACATGCAGTGGAATTTCAACCTTTTTTTTCCTGTTTGTAAAAATCGGCATAAATGTTGTTCAATTCATAGGTGCATGTACAAGAGCTCAAATCCTGCATTGTAAACGGTATAATCTAAAGAAGTTTTCTAGCTATGATTTATCATCCTCTACAATTTTTTTTCCTTCAGCGCATAAAATTTTGAAACTTTTGCTTCTAAAATGGTGCTGTTAAAGTGTTGCTGTTTTTCATCTTTACCAGATAATCTATAATTATGTTGCTAGAAGGGAACAATTCTGGCTTTGGAGTGCAAAACTGAGAGATGACACAAAACCTACCATACAAATTTAGTGTCTGAATCCCCTCTGTATACCAAAATTTAAAAATTCTGATGCGTATGCCTTTTTATCCCTTTAATCTCATGATGATACACTCTGTGACTTATCAAAATAGAAACATTTTTTTTTTCATTTTATAGATAGCCAGTTTTGATAGTGATATTTGGCTTATCAGAATTCATGGCCAGAGGTAGCTTATATGACTATTGCATCAGCAAAGGGAGTTTTTAAGTTGCCATCTCTACTCAAAGTAGCCCTTGATTCCAAAGGAATAACTATTTGCATCAAAACAACATTATCCACAGGGACCTGAAAACTGCCAATCTTTGATGATGAAAATCAAGTAAGATACTTGTTAATCAAGTCATTGATTAATTAATTTTCTATTAAAAGCTATAGTTTGTTTTTTTCCTTATGAATTTCGACTGGGATTATGTTATGCCTGAAATTCTATAATAGATTTGTGATTTTTGTCCTAAAATTATTGGTCTGTCCTTTACAGGTTGTTAAAGTTGCCGATTTTGGAGTTGCCAAGAGTGCAAGCTCAATCAGAGTAATGACAGCAGAAACTGGAACATACCGATGGATGGCTCCTGAGGTATGCATTTTTCTTAGACATTTGTTTCTACTTTGTGTTCTTACATGATAGTAGTTAGCTACTCCCCATGATTTGTAATTCACTTGCTATCTTATGTTCATGATCATAAAACACGTGTATGGTGTTCGAACAATTCCCATGTCAGGACCATGTAATTTTACCCCCATTATATCCAGATGATTAATCTCTTTTTGTATTTGATCCGCCACCTTGTACTGTAGACTATCACTTGACGCAAACAAGATTTGAATTCTAGAAAGGGGCTCTAATCTAATATTACATTCCTCAATCTTAATTAATGTAGGTTATTGAGCACAAACCAATATGATCACAAGGCAGATGTTTTAGCTTTGGAATAGCACTCTGGGAGCTACTGGACAGGAGAAGTAAGTCATTATTTTATGAGGAAAATTTGGGTTTTGATTGTGCATACTTGTCTATGGCAAACTTTCTTTCATCTACAAATACGATAATTTGAGATTGATATCTTTATGACTGATTTAATTCTTACATGCAACTGCTAGATTCCATATTCTCCTTGACTCCATTACAAGCAGCAGTTGGTGGGTGCAAAAGGTACTTAATTTTTGTATAATATGAAAATACGGAAATTTCGTTCTTTTTAACTGAGGATATTTTGCTTATAACAATCTAATGGTTTTCAGAGTCTACGTCCTACAATCCCAAAGAATACACACCCAAGACTAGGAGAACTGCTTGAGAGATGCTGGCAACAGGACCCAACTCAAAGGCCAACTTCTCTGAAATTATAGAAATCCTTCAGCCAAAATAGTTAAAGAGTACAGTATTCATATGGCTTGCTTTTTTGTTTTATCTCATTAAACAATTCTCTAGCATGGTACATGAAAGGTGCAGATAAGGAAGATCGCCACATGAGCAAGTCATCTGGCGGCTTTTCTCATCTATGTTGAAGGGACCCATTAACTCCAATAGTAAAGAGGATTCGTGAACTACATGTATGATTGTTTGAATACATGGTCCGTATTCATCAATTATATATAGCAATGATGAACTATTCAGTACAGTGATGGCATGTGGGGAGTGATCAGTTTTTAGCAGTATTAAGTTACAATTGCTCTCTTTGGTCCTAATTTTTTTTTCTGTAACTGTTATGTGAAAACCCTAATACTTTGACTTTTTTATTTGTTCTGTTTTTGCAATCGTAACATGGATCCTCTAAAAGTTCTGTTCATCATGATCAGATTCCTGGATCATGACTCGAAATTTTCTTGTTGCTTACAATCTTGTGAAAAGAGTACACGTATCGTTGTTGTATTGGAAACTTGCGAAAGAAAAGGTTATGACCTAAAACTATAGCAACAGTGTCATGTCGGTAAAATGAAGGTTACATGGCTAGGTGCATCTGCGTTCACTCACTGTACCGCCCAGGAGTTGGCGGGCGCGAACCTGACCTGTAACCTGACAAGTGCATGCATGCAATTCATTGCTATTGTACTGTTTCCTTACATACGCCCCTCGGGCCACTGCTTGCAGCTTAACAGCTCTCAATGCTCTATATGCTCGTTTGCCTGTCACATTAGAGAACACGAAATGGTAGTTACATCTAAAGTGTTGAAAAGAATATAAGTTATTGTAGTTACAAGAGACCCCTGAAAACTGATTGGATCTTAATTGCTGCAATATCCTCTCTGGTTAAATTTTTGTCTGAAATGATGATCTCGATGAAGTGAATATTGGGGAAGTATCTAACTTCTTTGATCATTGACTGCTGGCTGAGATTTTCGCTATGAGGAATGACGATATCTCTTGGTGGGATGATTTGATGAACTTCTTTCTAACTGTGTTGAACCAGTTTCTAGCAGTGCCCATCTTTCCAATGTCTGTTGGTTTTTTTTTTCTATGTTTTCCGATCTGATATGATGTCTTCACCTTCGCAGGACCAAGAAGGGATCGCTTTAAAGGAAGGAGTTGTGCCGTGCGCACCATATTTGTGAGAGTATAGTATAGTTTTAATCTTTCTTGTCAATAATGCTTGTCAGACTGAGAACGTGGCACGATGGATATATTATTTATCCATCCCCACCACTGTTGCAGGTTTGAAGCATTCTACCACCGGCTAGCACAATCCCAACCAACCTTTAGGCTTTAGCTAGCTTCAGGGGTTTTGGATAATTTTGTGTTGGATTAATTTGAGTAATTCATGTTGGATTGTTTTAGGTTCAGGTATTTTGGGTTGATGATTCTTTTTTAGGATTTCATCATTGTAGTTTTGGGTCATTTAAGTTCCAATTACTTCAAGTTCAAGTCACTTCGGGTGACTTGTTTAGCCATTTCATGTTCGGTTTAGTTGCATTTGGGCCAATTTGGGCTTGAGTTGACGGGTTTAATTAGTTTACTTTTTATGATCATATTAGATTGGATCAAATTTAGATTGACTAGATCGAGTTTTAAGGACCAAGACGGAATTTATATGTTTAGCTAGCTCAATGCACTGATTAATGGATATTATGATGATAACAATCATCCGATGATTGGTTGAAGGATGATAAATTTGTGCTTACAATAGCTAAAAGATCGGTGGCTGGCATTAGAGACCTTTCCCAAGTAGCCAACTTTGCATCGACAGGCAATTCTCAAACTTCAAGGGACCATGGAAAAAGGGAAGGAGGGGGGTGTTTTATAAGAAAAGGTTCAGTTCATTTGCAGAGCAGATAATAATAGTTCTTTGTCAGTCCTGAAAGGATAAACAAATTTTTTAGAATTAAACATAGCTAAGTGCAACTCTAATGCCAAAGCTCCATTCAATCATGCTCTGTCACCGACATTATACAGTGCCTACGAACAGTAGCAACCTTAGACTAGAAATAAAGCAGCTACTACTTTGCGACACCGGGTGATGTCCCGGTTTGCTTGAAAGAGGGTTACTTTAGAATAAATTAGCTGAAGAAGAAATTAGGTAATTACTTGAGAGAGATAAATAATTGCAGAGGACCAAAACAAGCTAAGAAGAAAGGTGGAAGTCAATGCTTTAATGTATGGAATTTTATGACACAAGGACTCGAATCTTTCAGATTCAATCAATCAGACCCCAGACTTGATTAAAGTTAATTTGATTAAACTCAAATTGGCTCGAGATCGAAATAACGACCATAATATAAAAAAGTTCTTAACTGTAATGATCTAATTTGAGCTTCAATTCCAAATATCTAAATCTAAACAATTCAAATATAAATAATCTTAAACCAAATAAGTAAACAATTGTAAAATTCAAATTTAGCTAATTCAAAATCCATTCGAATTAATAAATGTTGTAGACTCTATGTGGATGAAGTGGCTAAGCCCCAATCTAGCTTGACGTTGTCATTTATTACGGCCAGGGTATACTTTTTTTGGGTAATTCATTCACTCAGCTCATAATAGTGAGCCCAATGAACCAATATGGCTTTTTGAAGGTAAATTGTCCCCATTTCTCTTCAACCTTTTGAGCTTTCGACAACTAGCGATAGCATCACGACTTACCCGAGTGTGGCTGATATCTCCGAACTTGACTCAGATTTTTTATTCTTTTAAGAAATGGACTCTTGAATTGAGCTTGTTACTTCTTTGTACAATCTGGTATTAAAGAAATGGCCAGTTTCATTGGTTATCAGCTTCTCAAAGTCAATTCTTGTATCGCTGCTCTCTCCCTATCTCTTCTCCTGCCTTCATTTCATCTCCGTTCATTTAAAAGTACATTTCTTTCCCCCATTGCTCTCTTTCTCTCTTTCCTTGTTTGATTCTAATCATTACTAATTCGGGTTTTTTTTTTGGTGTTTTTGAAGAAGCAAGCGCCGGTTCGGAGATTGCTTGTGCTTCCTATTAAGTGTTCATCTTCAGGGCCGAGTCAAGATACTGAGTCAGAAGCTGAAACGATGTCAGTTCCATCTTCTTCTTCTTTTCTAGTTCATTGGCTTCGAGCAATTCCACGTATAATTGGCATGCTGGGATTGGTGCCGTTGGGATTATGAAACTGCTTACTTGACTTACCTCAAGCTCTCCGGTTCCGATGCCTTTTGCCCTCTTGGTGGTGGTAGTTGTGGTGATGTCCTCAACAGTGATTACGCCTTCATTTTTGGTATTTAATTTCTTCTTTTTTTTGAAGATTTATTTATTTATCTATATATAAAGTTGTTGGCTTGAATGTGGAAACGAACCTGTATTCGTAATTTTCAATTGTGTTACTACATGCTTTAATTTCATAATCTTAGCCTAGGCATAAATTTCAATTTGATTGTGGAAACCCCAAAAATGTTTTCTGAGGTAGCATGTTTGAAAGTGGATAATATCGTAATAATAATTTTTTGTTATGCATTTATCAGTGTTTCTCTCCATTACTTGGACTGATTCTTATGGATTTGTTACGACACTCAGCTTGCAGTTGAGCGCGAAGAACTTACCTTTGGGATCAACGAAACGACGGGTCACTTGCTATTGCTTGGCACTACCTCCATGGCTACTGCCAGTGCATACTTTTTGTACATACTGAGTACAAAATTTGCTGAACTTCTTGCTCCTACTGTCTAGTGTCGGCTTTATTATCGTTTAGTTTATTTTCATTAGCCTAAAGTCAGTATCAATTTGTTAGATGATATAGCTTTTTCCGGATTTATGCTTATGACCCGGTATACTTGGATTTTCCATTCTATTGTAGGATGTTGGGTTACAGGAGGTACAGAAAGTGGTGGGTTTACAAGTATGCATAGCAAGCTTGGTATTTGCCACATTAAGTACATCATACAGCAATTTACCATCTGCTCCTTCAAGGTGAGTGGATGTACATTGCTTATAGCATCTCTTTTGTTATTTGGATGAATATCTTTTTTTCAGCTGTCTTTTATCTTCAATTCTCTCTCTATAGATATGGCTGCTATACTTATTTCTCCATTTTATCTTTGCCTTCACAGCCAAGCTAATATTGATCTTCCATATTTTACAACTGAGATAACAAAGGAATCAAGTCCTTTTGCGCTTTCTCTTGCAAGGCATCTACATTCTATAGGAGCTAAGATGTATGGGGCTTTTTGGTGTTCTCACTGTCTAGAACAAAAGAGGTGCCTTTTTTGCTTTTAGTTCTCTCTTAGCAGTTCTAACTTAACTGTAAGGTACCCTTCGAATTCTCTGATTAATACAGGGTTTTGCTAATTGTCAAGAAATAATGCACTTTGAGATACGTTCACCGATTATTATTTTCTCGTCAAAGCTCTAAGAATTCACTAAGGATTGGCCAAAAAAGGGACCAGTGGATTTGCATTTGTAACAAATGCCAGGTTTCAGTGATGTTGTTGTGTTGTGACTTCCAAAATAAAAGTTCTAACAATGCACTTTAAGATACACTCATTGATTATTATTGTCATTTCTAATTTCTAAGAATTCACTAAGGATTTGGTCAAAAGAGAAAAGGGACCATAGGTGTTGCAGTTGTAACAAATGCTCGGTTTCAGTGATGTTGTGTTTTGACTTCCAAAAAGAAAGTGGTCTCTTTAAATGAATTAAGTAATGTGAAGTCAATGAGTATCTTTGGAATCCTTGTCCATTTTCATACTAACACCAAATTATTTGGTATGTCAGTCAAGAGCTGGATATGTTCAGCAATCCCCATAGGAATAACATTACTCTTTCGAGCATCTAGAACTTATAAGAATTGCTAGGTACCGCCTAATATTGGTTTCGCCATGATACTTGGCTTCTCATATTAGATTTGATTAGGAAGATGAGTCTAATGCTTTCTTTCTCTAAGAATAGCCGTGCTAAATATATATATATAATCACCTACTTTTTGCACTGATCATCTGTTTCCCTTTACTTATTTTATGGGAATACTTGTGCCTTTGATTCTTTTGTAAGTATGACGTTCATCGGTATTGATTTCTCTTACCAATGCAAACAGATGTTTGGACGTGAGGCAGCAAAGTTGTTGGACTACATTGAATGCTTTCCTGATGGATATAAGACGGGAACAAAAATGATCAAGGCATGTGCAGATGCAAATTTAGAAGGATTCCCAACTTGGGTTATTAATGGTCAGGTGAGGAAGCCTTTCCCTTTCGTAATTCTCCTCATCTTTAGACCATATATGTTCATAATACAGGTATCTTTTGCTTAAATGTCGTATCAGAATAGTCTATATTCTCATATAACCATCTATGACTATACCATTTTCCAGGTTTTGAGTGGAGAGATGGAATTGGAAAAACTTGCCGAGGTATCCGGGTTCCAATTCAATGAATAAGTAGACTATAATCTACACTGGCATTTGTACAGCTTACAGAAGATTTGCTTGCCCTGGCTTAGATTTCAAAAGTTGGAAAGTCTGTTTCTCTCGGTCACGCGCATGTAGGATTCGATCTATATAACAAATGTAGGAAGCACAAAGGTATGAAAATGGTAGATATTTCAATCCCCTCTTATATAATCCATGTATGAAACCTTTGGTGTACTTTGAGAGGAGCTGTTACCTTAATTATGATTATTAAAATGTTACTTATTTGCTTGCCATGAATGGCTAAAATGCCAAATTTTCTTCTTGGTGTTATTGTGAACTAATTTCTAGGACATGGACCACATGGTCCCCCACAAGGTCCCAACAGTTTGATATGAGATGTTTTGAATGTTGTTTAATCCATTTTCTTCAATTTGGTTATGGGACCTAGGTGGTTTTAGAAAGGATAAGAAAAAAAATCCTAGTAAAAGATCAATGAAACTGGCTTTTTTATTTGACAAAGACAAGACGACCAACTCTTTTAAATGTACTATTGCATGTTACAATGTAGTATTAGATCAACTAGAATGGAGTTTTGTTTTGGTGAGTGATGAATAAATTATTATTATTATTTGCAGCAATATATTAGGCTATTTTACTAATCTAACCCAAAAAATTTGATATTTACAAAAATAACCTTGATTCAAAAACATTCACCAAAATGACCTGAAATAAACATTAAAATTGGGTTATGGAAAATAGATGGCTAGCACCATTTTTTTATTAAAAATATAATTTTTGAGGTTTTAGACACTAGATAGTCGGCACCTTTTTATCTGATTAAAAAAATATTTTTTTGGGAAAGAGTTGCCCACGAACAAAAAGTCAAAATCACCCAACAAAAAAAATTGGGAATATTGCAACATAACCCCTCATTGTTTTCCATCTTTTTTATTTCTCAAGTTTAATTACATATTTTATATTTTAAAACAATATTGAATTACTTATCATGTTTTTTAATTATTATTGCATCACTCACATTGTTATTAAATTTAAAAACTAATTTAAAATATATTGAACTACATATTTATAAAAAATATTACTCATTATTTTTTAAAATAAAAAACAATAATTTAACAATTTTTATTTGAATTATTATAAAAGATGAAAACCATTAAAGTATAGTTTAATCTTAAAAACAAAAATTAAAAAAAATCTTGAAAATTCAAATATGATGAGAAAATTCAATCATGAAAATTTTAAATTTTATAAAATATGTAGTTCAATATATTTCAAATTAATTTTTAAATTTAATAAAAATGTGAGTGATGTAATAATAATTAAAAATCATGATAAGTAGTTCAATATTGTTTTAAAGTATAAAATATGTAATTAAACTTGGGAAATAAAAAGATGGGAAAACAAGGAGAGGTTATGTTGCAATATTCCTAATTTTTTGTTGGGTGATTTTGGCCTTTTGTTGGGGGCACCACTTTCCCCCCAAAAAATATTTTTTTAATCAAATAAAGGGGTGCCGGCCATCAGTGTGCCAGCACCCAATTTTTTTTTTTAAAAATACATGTTGCCGGCCATTTAATGTCTAAAACCCCAAAAATTATTTTTAATAAAAAAAGTGGTGCCGGCCAATTTTCGATAACCCAATTTTACTATTCATTTTAGGTTATTTTGGTGAATGTTTTTGAATTAGAGTTACTTTTGTAAATATCAATTTTTTTGGGTTAAATTGGTAAAATAGCCAATATATTACATTGATGTTTGATTTTGTTTCAATCCTTAATCTTCTACTTTAAATTTAAAATCAAGTTTCTCAACCTTTTTCATGATAAATTAAGGAAGGAAAAATGTCAAATTGTGGTTTTAGTCCTTCTATTATGTTTAAATTCGAGATTTAATCCATATTTTGATCTTTTACTATTATAATGAAATTACTTAGTTTGATGTGGATTGTTTCTTAAAAAGTTTAATTATGAATTTCATCTTTTATGAAAGAAAATTGAGAAGATAATCATTTCATTTTAAAATGTTAGAATTTGATTCGTATTTTTATAAAAATTGAAAATTTGGTCTAATTGTGTAATATTATTAAACTTTGTCGTTAAATCACTGACTGGAACATTAAAAATTAAGCAATTTATACACAAGGAATTAGTAAATTTTAATAGTTTAACAATTTATATACAATAAATTAACAAAAATTAACGGCTCATTTATAATTAAATTAATTTCTTAGTTTTCATAAAAAATTAAAATAAAGAGATTAAATTTCAATTTTATAAAGTAGTGGGATGTAGTTCACAATTAAACCTGTTGAAAAAAATCCCTTTGAACTCATTATGCACATATGAACTTTTTGTATAGATACATTAATCATTTCATTAATTAATGGAATTAAAAAACACTTGAGGGATTAAATTATGTGAAACTAAAATACAAAAATAAATAAAAAACTTTAGCATACTAGAAGGACTAAAACATAATTTAAGCCGAAAAAGTCTTCAAAAGAAGGGACCCAGTCAAGCTCACGACCTTGGCTCCACAATGGAAGATGCTTTAGAATATTCCCCTTATTATTCAAACATAAAATGACAATTGACTTTATCCCTTGAAACCCATCCAAAGTTTCCTCTATAAATATAATTTCAATCTTTATCCTTTAATAATTCAAATTTACTGCTTACACAGAATAACAATGGCATCTCAAATTTCAGAGTCCCATCTCCTTCACAAACTCGACATTTTCAAGATCCAAGGCAAAGATAAACGCGGCCACAAGATTCTTCGCATTACCGGAAAGTCCTTCCCCGGTAATGTTTTTATCATCTTTTATTGTAATTCGATTTCAATTAGGTTTCTGATTCTGATTACTCTTTTTTTTATCAGCTCGGTTTTTGAGCGTTGATGTTTTGAAAGAGTATTTAGATGAGTATATATTTCCAAGGCTTTCAAAGAAGCCGTTTTCGGTGTTGTACATGCATACCGGAGTTCAAAGGACCGACAACTTTCCGGGAATCTCAGCCCTCCGATCAATCTATGATGCTATTCCGGTCACCGTCAAAGATAATCTCCAATCCGTTTATTTTCTGCACCCTGGCCTCCAGTCTCGGCTCTTCCTTGCCACTTTCGGCCGCCTTTTCTTTGGTGACGGGTAATATTAACATAATAATCCAATGGTCAAATTCTGGATTTAGTCCTTCTAACTATGTTGAAATTTAGGATTTAGTCTTTAATCCAATTGTTAAGTATTACGGATACGATTTTTTAACCATGGAATGCTATAATGGTTAGGTTGTACGGGAAATTGAGATACCTTAGCAGGGTGGATTACCTGTGGGAGCACATAAGGAGAAACGAGATTGAGGTCCCTGATTTCGTGTATGATCACGATGAAGATATGGAGTACCGTCCGATGATGATGGAGTACGGTTGGGATAGTGATGATCCTCACCCTAGGGTGTACGCCGCACCGGCAGTCGCGGTTGATTCACCTTCTGCTTCTATCTACTCCATGAGATGCATCTCATAGAGACAAATTGTAATTAATTATAAATTAGCAGGCATATGATATGATAAGCTCCTTTTTTTGCAACTTTAGTTCATTATTATTAGATTATTACATCAAACATAAGAATTTCGATATGATTCTGGCTAAACAACGCCGATACCAAAGATAGGGTTGAAGGAAGCATCGCGGTTCAATTTAATGGCATTTGCTATTGAGAAGATCTCACCATCGAAGCTCGAAGACGAACCTTCAAACATGAGATTGTTACCAACCTTCCATTGATGCCATTGCCAACAGAGAGATATGTAAATAGTAAAACATATCATATCGTATACTTTTTTTGTAAGAGATACAAATAGAGTTGAGTAAAATTCAATTCAAAAATTCGAAAAATGAGTTAATTTTAATAAGTCGAATTTGAGTCTATTTTGAATAATAGATTAGTATATATATCTATTTGGTCTATGTTAATTTAAAAAATGAGTACATTAATCTTTCCTGTTGCACGGAAGCGTGTGAAAGAGTAAAATTATTGTACTGAAAAATCACACTAAGTTCAATTCCCAGGAAAGAGAGGTAGATCACGAAGATCACTTAAATACCAAGTCTTTCCTAGCCAGAATATCCCTCTATCGTAATTTAATAGCACAATAAATCACTACAATCACATTCACAAAATATGCAAAACAAATAATAAAGAACACCAGAATTTTAACGAGGTTCAGCAAATTTTGCCTACGTCCTCGGGCACTACCAAATATATTTCACTCCAAAAATTACAAGTGAAATTTACAAATAGAGAGAGAGAATAATGCCTTAAGTAGAGAATGGCAATTATGGGATGAAGAAAGTAAGAAATGGTTAGACCTATTTATAGTTGAGGTTCAAGGATCAACTTGCAATGTCCCTATACAATTAGGGACCAAAATTGCAATTATCCCATGCCAACTTTTAACCCAACTTGCCAACCAATTTTACTTTCTACTTTCGGTGCCCACCCTTTTTGACTTTTCAAACAATGGGTGGGTTCCAATAATCTCCACCTTGAAGATTTGATTAGGATAATCTTATCTTCACACAATTCTTTCTGCCTTTGACAACAATACTTGATAGTGCTTCTTCAACTGTTAAACTTGCAGGATATTAATCAAGTTCAAACAATGTTCGAACTTGGTTGATGTTACCACCTTGGTCATCATATCTGCGGGATTATCTGCAGTCTTGATCTTCTGAAGACAAATTTTCCCCTCTTCAATAATTTCCCGCACAAAATGGAATCGTACGTCGATATGTTTTGTACGTGCATGATAGACTTGATTCTTTGCTAAATGAATAGCACTTTGACTATCACAATACACGTTAATATGCTCCTGAACCAACCCCAAGGTTTTAGCCATACCTTGTAACCAAATAGCCTCCTTTACAGCCTCTGTTACAGCTATGTACTCGGCTTCTGTGGTTGACAATGCAACTGTAGACTGTAGTGTAGACTTCTAACTTATTGGTCCTCCAGCAAGTGTAAACACATAACCAGTGGTTGATCTTCGCTTGTCCAAATCACCGGCATAGTCAGAATCAACGCACCCAATAACACCTTTACCAAGTGTATTATCCTGCTTGAACAGTAATCCAACATCCACGGTCTTCTGAATATACCGTAGAATCCATTTCACAGCTTGCCAATGTCCTTTTCCAAGATTATGCATATACCTGCTCACTATACTAACTGCCTGTGAAATGTCAGGTCTTGTACACACCATTGCATACATCAAGCTACCTACTGCATTAGAATACGGAACTTGCAACATGTATTCTCGTTCCGTATTCGTCGAAGGAGATAGTTGTGCAGAAAGCTTGAAATGAGAAGCCAACGGGGTACTTACAGGTTTTGTCTGCTCGTTCATGCCAAACTGCTGTAGTACCTTTTTCAAATACTGCTTCTGAGACAAGCTAACTCTATCATGAGCTCTATCTCTCCATATTTCCATGCCGAGAATCTTTTTAGCTTCTCCTAGATCTTTCATCTCAAACTCGAGATTGAGTTGAGTCTTCAATCTTTCAATCTCAACTTTGCTCTTAGATGCTATTAGCATATCATCAACATATAAGAGCAAGTATATGAAAGTTCCTTCTTGTAGCTTCTGAAAATACACGCAATGATCAAATTTACTTCTTGTGTACCTTTGCCCTTTCATGAACTGATCAAATCGCTTGTACCACTGCCTCGGAGATTACTTCAATCCATAAAGCGACTTTGTCAGTTTGCAAACCCAATTTTCTTTTCCAGCAACCTTGAATCCATCTGGCTGAGTCATATAGATTTCCTCTTCCAAATCACCGTGTAAAAACGCGGTCTTCACATCAAGCTGAACTAGTTCAAGATCATATTGCACAACCAAGGCTAGCAAAATCCGAATAGACGAATGCTTCACAACTGGAGAAAACACTTCATTGTAGTCTATTCCTTCTTTCTGAGCGTAACCCTTTGCTACTAATCTAGCCTTGTATCGAATTTTATTTTTATCAGGAAATCCTTCCTTCTTTACATATACCCATTTGCATCCAATTGCCTTCTTTCCCTTGGGTAGTGTCACCAACTCCCAGGTCTTATTTTTATGAAGAGACTGCATTTGTTCATTCATTGCTTGCTTCCACTTTACACCATCAGGGTTACTTATTACTTCTGTGTAAGTAGAAGGAACATCATCATCTGTAATTGGAAGTGCTTAGGCCACTATATCATCAAAGCGAGCAGGCTTACGAATCTCTCTTCTTGGCCTTCTATATGCAATTGAATCTTGTTGCTGTAGAGATTCTTGGGTAGGAACCTCTTCATCATTTGTCCCTTCAATATTAGCTGGATCATCGTTAACCTTTTCAAGCTCCACCTGCTGCGAAGTACTACCGGTTTTGTCATCCTTTTGTGAATCCTTGTACTTCAACATGGTTGATTCATCAAAAGTCACATCTCTACTGAAAACAATCTTCCTTGTATCAGGACACCAGAGACGATATCCTTTTACTCCATCAGTTATACCCAAGAATAATGCTTTCTTTGCTCTTGGGTCTAACTTAGATTCTTTTACATGATAATATGCAGTGGAACCAAATACATGCAAAGAATCATAATCAGTAGCAGATTTACCAGTCCACATCTCCATAGGAGTTTTTCCATTTATTGCAGCTGATGACAAACGGTTAATTAGATGGCATGCATATGTAACTGCCTCAGCCCAAAATTCTTTGCCCAATCCAGCATTGGACAACATACATCGAACTTTCTCCAGTATAGTTCGATTCATTCGTTCTGCCACCCCATTTTGCTGTGGTGTATCCCGAACAGTGAAGTGTCGCACAATGCCCTCATCTTGGCATACTTGTAGAAATGGATCGTTTTTGTACTCAGTACCATTATCTGATCGAAGTCGTTTGACCTTTCGACCAGTCTGAGTCTCCACCATCTTCTTCTATTTCAAAAATGTATCCAAAACTTCACTTTTTCTTTTCATTAGATACACCCATACTTTTCTTGAATAATCATTAACAAAAGTAACAAAATAGTGCATACCTCCCAAAGAAGCTACTTTGGTAGGTCCCCACACATCACTGTGAACGTAGTCCAGAATTCCTTTCGTATTGTGAATTGCTGGACCAAATTTGACCCTCTTCTGCTTGCCCAGAACACAATGTTCACAGAATTCCATTTTGCAAGAATTTGCACCTTTCAATAAGCCTTGCTTCACCAATGTCTGCAAAGCTTTTTCACCAGCATGTCCCAATCGCATATGCCATAATCTGGTAGCCTCTGAATCTACATCTTTTGTAGAAATTGTTGATGTTGATCCAATAACTGTACTTCCATTTAAAAAATACAAGTTATTTCTTCTTGTGCCTTTCATCACCGTTAGTTGCCCAGCTACTACTTTTAGTAATCCATCTCTCAAAGTGATTGTGAGCCCTTTAGATTCTAGGGCACCTAATGAGATGAGATTTTTCTTCAGGCTAGGTACGTAGCGAACATCTGTCAAGACTTGGATTGAGCCGTCGTGATTCTTCAATTGGACTGTACCCACTCCCATTGTCTTACAAGCACTATCATTGCCCATAAGAACAATTCCACCTTCTAGCTCTTTAAGACTAGAAAACCAGTCCTTATTAGGACACATATGGTAAGTACATCCTGAATCCAAAATCCACTCATCCGTTTGACATGCCATTGTCATGCCAACCAAGCTAAAGTCTGACTCCTCATCATGCTCCGCTACACATGCATTAGAAATAGCCTTGCCCTTTTGTAGCTTAGGACAATTCTTTTTCCAATGCCCTTTTTCACGGCAAAAGGCACATTCATCTTTGGCGGGTCTCCCTTTGGACTTTCCCCTTCTACCAGATTTGGTGCTGTGTGAACGACCTCTTACTGTTAAGACTTCTGCGGTTGTATCTCTGTGATCTCTTTTATCTTTCTTTCGAGTCTCAGATCTATACAACGCACTACAGACTGCATCAAATGTGATCGTGTCCTTCCCATGAAGCAATGTGGTGGTAAGATGATCATATTCATCAGGAAGGGAATTCAACAACAATAATGCCTTGTCTTCATCTTCAAATTTCTCATCCAAATTTAGCAAGTCTGCTAAAATTTTATCGAATGAGTTCACATGGTCATTCATCGACATACCGGGTGCATACGTGAATCGATAAAGTTTCTTTTTCATATAAAGCCTATTTTCAAGACTTTTTGTTAGAAACTTTTCTTCCAGTGTATCCCATAACTTCTTCGCTGATGTCTCCCTCATGATAGAGTACTTCTGCTCTTTGGCCAAACATAGGCGGATTGTACCACACGCCTGTCTATTGATCTTGGCCCACTCCTTGTCATCCATCTTGTCAGGTTTTTCTTCAAGGGCTATATCTAGCTCTTGCTGACATAAGACATCCAGGATCTCACATTGCCACATACCAAAATTATTGGTACCGTCAAATTTCTCTACTTCAAATTTTACATTTGTCACAGTAGTCCTTGCTGATGACGATGCTGCTGCCATTTTTCTCCTCAATCCCAACTACTGTATACGTGAACAGTACCGTATACGTGAATAGTACCGTATACGTGAATAGTACTGTATACGTGAATAGTGCCGTATACGTGAATAGTATCGTAAACGGTCGTATTCCCCAAGTACGAACCTGGCTCTGATACCAATTGTTGCGCGGAAGCGTGTGAAAGAGTAAAATTATTGTACTGAAAAATCACACTAAGTTCAATTCCCAGGAAAGAGAGGTAGATCACGAAGATCACTTAAATACCAAGTCTTTCCTAGCCAGAATATCCCTCTATCGTAATTTAATAGCACAATAAATCACTACAATCACATTCACAAAATATGCAAAACAAATAATAAAGAACACCAGAATTTTAACGAGGTTCAGCAAATTTTGCCTACGTCCTCGGGCACTACCAAATATATTTCACTCCAAAAATTACAAGTGAAATTTACAAATAGAGAGAGAGAATAATGCCTTAAGTAGAGAATGTCAATTATGGGATGAAGAAAGTAAGAAATGGTTAGGCCTATTTATAGTTAAGGTTCAAGGATCAACTTGCAATGTCCCTATACAATTAGGGACCAAAATTGCAATTATCCCATGCCAACTTTTAACCCAACTTGCCAACCAATTTTACTTTCTACTTTCGGTGCCCACCCTTTTTGACTTTTCAAACAATGGGTGGGTTCCAATATTTCCCTTAACAAAAGTTATTAAAAAAATTTAAAATAATTTTTAAAAATTTAAAATATTTATAAAAAATTTCAAAATTTATATATTTTAAAAAATTATGGAAAATTTTAAAAAATTTCTAAAGAATAAATAAATAAAGTTAAAAATTTAAATTTTCACAAATAAGTTAATTAATTATTTAAGTTTATCATCTAAAATATATAGTTTTATATTTATGTGCTTTGACATGAAATTAATTATATTGCAATAAGATTTTAATTTAACTGTGTTTAGTCCTACATTGTTCTGTTAAAATTTCAATCTAATTTTACTCTTAAAAATTGGTTTCAGAATGAGGTACACGTGCTGATTATTCTGTTAGTCATGTTCAACTTTTAATAGTAAAAATGAATGAAAAATTAATAAAATAAAGACCAGTTTACTCTTTGATGATTTAAGTATAGGACTAATTTACTTATTTTTGAGTAAATAGGACAAAATATAATCTAATTCTTAATAAGGGACTTCCATTGTACTTTTACCATTACCTCCCTCATCTTGATTCCCAAGCCCAGTGTAAATTGAGTTAGAGGCCCAGTTCAGCTACATTGTTAACAAAATTGGGTCAACAAGGAAATGGACACATCGGCCATTTTCAACCTCTCCTTCTCCGTCCCTATGGCTCCATTTTAAGTCCCTGTACAATATCGCTTCAACAGTAAACTGTGGTCGGCCAATTACTTTCGAAAGGACAGCTTTGAAATTTCCCTTTGCTTGGATAGTAGGTAAACTTTAAAATTTCATATTTTTGGAAAATCTTTAGAAACAGTCATTGAGTTTAGTGTTTCACTGTTTCATGGTTTTTTTTTTTTGACAGGAAATGGTTTTCTTGTGCTGGGCTCGACCTTCACCCGAGCAACAGAAATCTTGTATTAACAAGTACTAAAAATCATGCTATTAGTTGATTTTCTAAATTCAAAACTGGGTATATTTTCTTTATTTTTCTGTATGGGAATTTGCTCATTTTCATGTTTAAAAATTATCACCAGGTCAGGCGCATTAAATTATGACACCAAATATAAAGGAGCTACTTCAAAGCCTGTGTCTTGTATCAAAGAAGACAAGGAGCTTTCCAAAGATGGTTATTTAATAAACCATGCAAGGGTTTTGATCGGTTCTGGTTTTGAGACCTATGAAAAGGGCAAAACAGCATTGCAGAATTGGAAGTTTGTGGCTTTTTCTTGTATACTATGTTTTGGTATATATTGAGAGAGGCAGGCATATATATATATATGTAATGTAAGTTGCTATTGGTTTTTTGCAGGCATTTTGGATTAGATTGGGCATTTGTTGATCCCAAAACTCCAATTCAAAATGGGGTTAAATTCTGTGTTTGTCTCAAGGAATTTTTGCCATGGGTCATTATGCCTCTCCAAGTGGTGTATGTGAATGAAAACACTAGGGCTAAAACTAAGAAGAGCTTAGCCTCTTTTGGTTTTGGTAGTGGCACATTACAAGGTCACCTATTGGTTAGTACTTTTTTTTTTGGTTGGCAATGGCTGATTATCAGTATGTTCTTTTTTTTTCTTTTTCTGTTTCCATTGTTGATTATTGCTGCTTATTAGATAGCCCGATTGAGGTAAAAGTACCATGATGGCTCTATACTAGGAGTCGGATTATGCTTTGCCTTATTCACTCAAAAATGGGCAAATTAGTCATTATACGATAAATCGAAGATCAAATTGGTCATTTTGTTAAAAGTTTCATTCATTTCTACCTTTAAAAACTGGTCTTTGTATGCTAGCGTGAAGTACATGTGGCATGTCACGTGTTACTATCGGATTATTCCATTAGTCATAATAGTTATTACCAGTATAATTGGATGAAAATTTTTATAGAAATGATCAATTTGCTCTTTGAGCTAATGTACAGGGATTAATTTACTCATTGTTTGAGTAGAAAGAGCAAAACACAATCTGACTCCTAGTTAAAGGGATACTTTTACCCCTGAATGATGATAACCTTTGATAACAAGGCATTGGACATTGTTTTTTACTGGAAATCAGGCTGGGGAAGAACGGTTTACGATCGAGCTGGACGAGAACGATCAAGTGTGGTATGAAGTACTTTCCTTCTCGAAGCCTGCTCACTTTCTGTCGATTATCGGTTATCCTTATGTTCAACTTAGGCAAAAATATTTTGCTCATCAGTCTGCCAATGCTGTTCTGAAACATTTGTAGCAACTCTATGTATATGGAATCATATAGCTACTTAGTATGTTTGGTTGACTCGAGAAATTGAAACCTTTGAACCTTAAGAGCCTCATTCTTAGTAAAATATTTCTATTTACAGATATATATGATGGCATTAGCAAATCACATAAACCTACTGCTTTGCAAACTCGAAGCACTAGAGGGTGGCAGGAATCAACTATCTGAAAGATCCCCAACCCTTCAAAATCAGAGAGACGACGACATATTCGTCTCTAGCCAAGCAATGGCACAAACCAAACCTTGGCCTCACCGGGATGCAGTCCACTAAAGAAGAAACAGGAGAGCACCAACAAACAAAAGCATAATAAAAACATAAAAACATAGCCTAAAAAGAGAAGAGAAGAAAAGGGTGGAGAAGGAGCACATGGTACTAAACCTAGTACAAGAGGCATAAAAATTGAACAGAAATCTAGTACAAGTTAAAAACTTTTGCAGAGCCTGGAACATGATACACCAATTACCCTACCAAATTCAATAGTTGAAATGCTTTAAAAAGCTTAATTAAAGCTTGAACCTGCACACTGTTTTAAAACATAACTATCCGATAAACAGAAAAATCTATGCTTTACAATCCATCAATGCATGTCTAGGATAAATGAGCTAACAATCCACATGAGAAACAACTGAAAATGTCTATGCCAATACAAGGGAACAATAAACTAAGCTTAAAAATGATTGCAATCTTACTATGTCTGGTTTTTTAGTTATTGTGTGATAAGACAATTCTTCACAAACATCAGTCAAGCCCTTATTTTCCACATAATGATCAAACAGGACAAATCAAGAACATTACAATTCTTCACAAACATCAGTCAAGCCCTTATTTTCCACATAATGATCAAACAAGACAAATCAAGAACATTACTTGCTTGCAGCAAACAAACTTAAACAGATTTGTTCACCTTTAGAAACAAGCAATGAGGAAAGTTGATATAAAGAAGATACCATAATGATACCTTATGAACACAAGACCTGAAATCATAGTTACATCTAATGTCATGTTCCATATTAATTTGCAGTGAACCATGATGGAGGACAAAGCATATCAGAGCAACCAGGGAAAGATAATATGCTCCCAATCCTTCGATCAGCCAAGTCGAAGACAGAAACACCATGACTTTTTGATCCTATAAATTCATCACCCTTGAAATAAATACAGTTCCCTTTATTACATCCACTAAGTTCCTTAATTGGAACAAAGAAATTTAATACCTTTCCCAAGAACAAAATCTGATCATTTAGACTCGTGATCTCAATCCATCTTCCCCAATCTTCATCCAACTTATAAATCTTAAAATCAACCACACTTGGATCCCATTTACCATAAGGATTTTGACTTGTTCTAGCTCGATCAAAGTATCTATCAGCTACATAAAGTTGTTCAGAACATACCACTAAATTTTTCTTTTTACCACCACTTAAAACAGGAGGAGTGTATTGTATCACCGTTAAAGAAGAAGAATCAACAAATGAAACAGTTCCCCATCTGTCTATAGCAATAAAATGTCCTTTATAAACTGCAATATCATCATAACGAAACTTGTTACTTATTTCCTTCATATGTTCATCCCCATTTCTCCAAAAAAGCAACCTTCCATGGTCACAAAGAACAAGAACCATACAAACCTTGTCATCATATTCTGGCAAAATAACAGCTTTTAATACATTTGAATGACTAATTTTGCAAATATACCCTCGGGTTATTTCCATTATTGGGTAATCCAGCAAGTTTAAAACTTTGGGGAATTCCTTAATTGGGATATCTGAAATGGGATTTATGATACGAAACTTACCTTCTTGTTGGGTTTCTTCAAGCTTAAGCAATGAAGATTGATTGATGATACACACAGTAGTTTTAACAATAGATGAAGGCACTGTATGGTAAGGTGATGATTCAGCTTCTAATTCAGGATCGTATGATTCATAGAAGGGTAAAGGGATTCGAATACGGTAATCGGGTTTGGGTTCTTTAAGGAGGGTAATTTGGAGGTGGAGATGCCAATTATTTGTGTGAGAAAGGGGCAATGAATGTCGCCATCGCCTACATACGCTGCGAAATCGGATCATATCGAAGTGACCGCTGACATATTGACCGATCTTTGTCAACAGTTCGTCGGGGAGACCTGACCAATCTCTTCTACCCATTCACACAACACTTTTTTCTTGAAAATCCTCAAACTGGACGGCGTTGCTGATGATGCGAATGGAAAACTAAAAATCCCTTTTCTATAACTGGAATGCAGCAGTTTCGTAAGATTTAAGAAACTAACGGAGCAATAGAGGCCAATAATATAGGGGCGAATGGCAAGAGTGGTATGAATTTTTTAAAATTTTAAATTAATAAAGTTAAAATTTCATTTTGACCCCCTAAAATTATAAAAGTTTAATTTAATCTTTTAAAAATTATAAAAATATACACTATTAAAAATTAAAATTTCATTTTGGTCCTCCTAAAAAATTTTCTAGCTTCTCTCCTTTGTGCAGGTATTATTTTTTAATAGTAGAAACGGATAGATTTTTAACAAAATGATCAATTTACTTTTTGATATAACATTTATGAACTAATTTACTTATTTTTAAAATTAAAAAAAAAGTAAAAATACAATCTAATTTTTCATACAAAAACTTAAATACTCATACAAACTTGTTACAAGACAAAATAGGGCGGCAATCATCTCATTAAACAAGGTTTTAACACTTTGTACAACAAACATTACGATTGGATTAGCTAAGTAAAACCCAAACAAGACAACTGCATATCAATGTTTTTTTTTAACTCAAGTTAGGTCTTGAACTTGATAACTATTCCCACATTAAAGTTTGAACAATGTAACTACCCCATATTAGGGTTGAAACTTTTCTTTTTGTCCAAGTTAATCCCTAAACTTGGCAATTGTACCCATTTTAGGATCTAAACTTGGCAATTATTTCCAAATTGGGACTTGACCTTGATGGTTTTTAAGGAAATATCAAGATTAACTTGAACAAACAAAAGTTCAAGCCTCGATATGGGGAAATTGCCAAGTTTAAAACCTAAATCGGACAAAAAAAATTCAGGCAATAATGTGGGAACAATTGTCAAATTCAGGGCCTAACTTGGAGAAAAAAAAGTTCAAACCCCAATTTAAAAATAGTTGTCAAGTTTAGGTCCCCAAAAGTAGTTTTACCCTTTTTAACTTAAACAGATTTGTTCACAAACAAGCAATGAGGAAAATTGATGTAAAGAAGATACCATAATGATGCCTTATGAACACCCTGCTACTGTCATGGTCCATATTAATTTGCGGTGAACCACGATGGAGGAGGCCAAAGTATATAAGAGCAATCAGGGAAAGATAATATCTAGCCGATGCTTCCATCGACCAAGTCGAAAACGCCAATGCCATTACTGTCGGTACATAGATGCTTAACTCGAAATTTGAAATTCGATCAAACATTTATTTATTTATTAAGCTTTCCAATAGGCTTGGATCAACTAGATCACACCTGTACTAATATTCATATTTACAACCCTTTAAGTTAAAAGAAAATACGTATTTTAGGATATTTGAACACATATCCTCCTAATTGTTACAATAATAATGATATCAACTAAATTAAGACTTAATTGAATATATATTTATAATTTATTCATTTTATAAATAATACTTTAGTATATGCATCAATATATTATATAGATTATTTAGTGTGTATATATATTGAATATGTAATGATTAAAACAAAAATAAAATATAAGAATTGCCCCATTTTTAACAATGAATCAAGCTTAAATACTCATACAAACTTGTAGTTAGGTGGCAGGCACCTCATTGCTACAAAATACATAGGATTCTCTGCAATTATTGAATAGAAAAAAAGGTTTGAACTTATATAATCATGTTTATTTGATTCCATGCTTGGATTAAAAGGACAGAACTTCCCAGATTCTGTCTTTTCTTTGGGTGTTAAAAACAAAGTGGGGATCCTAAATGTTAACCCCCAACAACTGACTGAAATTCATGGGAACCATAATTGGCTCTGCTGCACCGAACAGAGTCAAGGCAACCAACTCCGAAGCCCTTTGTGTCGGATGAAACTGGTCCCAAAACAAATACTCGTCACGGTTGAACAAAAGCTTGCCGTTTGATTGCAACCGTAAGTCCCATTCCCACAGCATGCAGCTGCAATGTTCTTCAAACCGAAGGCCAACTTGTCCCCCGTCAAAACACTGGTCATCAAAAACGTATTCCCCACCGAATACTTCATGTCTTGGACAGTGGAGCTGAACTGTTCTAATGAGCTCGCAACGTCGAAATAGAATTGTACTGCCATTGCTTGAGCTGGTTCGGAGCAGCTGTTGTTACCGGTGAAGACAGCTCGAGCAAATGGGGTACACCCGATTGGTGGAACCGTTAAAATGCCGAACGTTCGTGCTCCAAGCTCGTAGAGAGTCTGACATATATATGTAAAAGAAATTTAAAAACAGGTTTTAAGTAGTGAAACAAATTATAAAACAAGGCCAAATCAATGTCGGAACCTTTATATGGTATTCGTATGTGGATATAAGGGTCGCATTGAACTCTGCTAAGGACATTGGTTTGCTGAGGTCAAGCAGATATTCAAACATGTCGTTGCTTCCAATGCTGATAAGAATGAATGCTTTCGACAGGATTTTATCGGTTGCTTCTTCACTCCCTGTCATGTTTGTTATGTTTGAACGAATGGTTGAAAACTGTTGGATCTGCTCCTCCAATGGGATCACCCTTTTCTGCATATATAATACGTATATACTTCAAGCCTAGTTTCAGAATTTAAAAAAGGATTAATTTCACTGGACAACCTCAAAACTATAGCTTAGATTCTAAATTAGTGTATAAATTTTAAAACGTTTTAATCGAGTCCTCAAAGGGATATTGTTGAAAAACACTTACTGCCTTTCCAGTATCTCTTAAAATACCGGATCCTCCAGAGGCAAAGTTGGCACCTTGCAGTATATTCTTCTGGAAATTGGATGGAACATTGACAAGGTACAAAAATGGTGGTGGACTCTTCTTTAGGCCCAACAGTCTCACTAAACAAAAACCAAACAAGTGATCATTGATATCAGTCAGTATATAGTGGAAATTATGGAAATGCATGGGGATTGTGTTGTGCTAGCAATGAAGAAACCAACGTTATGTTTCTATATACCTATCTGATCAGCAGTGTTAAGGCCATTGCTGAACCTCCCTGTTGGCTTCGAGTAAGGGAAATCGATACCGTTGAAGTAGAAATCCGCCCTTGCGGCGCACTCGGGTATGAAGTTGTTGGTACCGACGTCGAGGGTGGAGTCCCCAAATATATAGACGGCCGGTGGTGGTGGTGATGGTGCCTCAGCCTGGAGAAGTAGCAGTGAAGTTACCGCAATTGACACAAAAACACCATGAAAACATGTCTTTGCCATGTGACCGTGGCTATTCAACCCTGGATTCCAACTTATTATTAATTATATAAAACTAAAACATGGGAGGTGATTATTGAGTATTAATAAATGTAACGTGAATTAGAAGTAAAGCTAAAAGGATTCCTTGTTTACAAGCTGTCAAGACAACGATTCTGCAGGCGGTGTATACTGTAAAAGAGAATCTACAAGAATCTGCAGGGGAAATTTATGTAGGTTTTGGGAGAGGATGATTGGTGAGAAAATTTACGTGGCGTGGCGACATGTCTATGCTGGATATTCCAAATCCGACGATAAAATCTCGATGTTGGTAGGGTTGTCTTTTCTTTGGAAGAAACTAGAAAACAGTGGCAGTCAGTTTCATCTTCCTCACAATTTTCTCCCATTTCATGCATGCCTCCAAATACTTATTTTACGTAAACAATGAAGTTTCCTCCGTTCATCTGCTTGCATTTGTTTCCCTTTTATTCTTTGATAGCGACAACTAATCCTTAGTAAATCCCTTAGTGTAAACATTATTATCTCTAAGTCTGACTTGTAGGTAGCAAAGTAGGTGAGTGCAAAGCCTCCATTTTTAAAGAATTAAATGTAAAATTCACCCTTAATTTATAATTTTTTTATCAAAATTGGTATTTAAAAGCTCGATATCAATAAAAATGTGACAGCAGTAGATTTTGAGGGTAAAATGAAATGAGATTAATAATTTAAGTATAATTTTTACAACAAAAAGTTTAAATATGTAAATGGAAAAAATGGTATAATTTGAGGATGAATTTTGTAGTCTAATGGATTTCTAAACCATTGAGATTTATGAAACCTTTTATTGGGTTTGGGTGGAAGATCAACAGCAAAGTAATCAAAGAAATCAAAAAATGGTCTAATTTGATTTTAGTCCCTATATTATATTAAAATTTAAGATTTAATCCTTCTATTTAATTCGGCATGAATTGATTATCTACTTTTCATTATTATTAATATCTCCCAATTGATAAAATTGGTAGTTGCTACCATTAAGGTGATGAAGTGAAATTCTTGTCTTAAAAAAAAATATTAACCATTCAACTGACACGTAAATTTATTATTAGTTGAACATGGTAGACTAGATTTTTATGTGGTTTTTATTGTATAACCAAAAAATACTTAAAAAATTCATGTAATCACTATAATGACAACAATTAATAGTGTTATCAATTGTGTTATAAAAAGAAAGGGACCAAACTATGACAAATTAAAATAAAAAGATTAAATCTAAACTTTCATCATAGTAAAGGGACTAAAACCAGAATTAGACCAACAATAATTAATAGCAATGGATTAGATGTGTGTTGATTTATTTTATTGGGCTATGAGGTCAATTAAAATACCAACTTATTGGTTTTTTTAAATCAAAATAATTACAAAAATAATTACAAAAATAAGATAAATTGTAAATTAATTACGAAAATAGAGTATTTTACAATAAAATTGTTTTTTTTTTGTCGTAGAGAACATCATATTTTCATAATTAATTTATAATTTATTAATTAATTTTATTATTATTTTGATAAAAAAAAACCCTACATTATCTAACCGACAGCTAACATTCTTATTCTTAATATAATAAAAACTGCAAAAAATGCAATCTTCCACGAACTGGGTTTTTTTCATTTCTTGTTAAAAGAGTTTGATTTTTTTTTTTGTTTCACAAATTTCATATCTGCTGTTAACTTTTTTTCTTCTTTCGAAATTGAAAGAAGAGAAAAAAGGGAAAGCCTTGCTTGAAAAATGGCCAAAAAATATTGACTTTTTTTTTACCATTATCGTGTCGTTTACTGATTTGATTTTTGAAATTGGAAATTTTGTTGTGTTGGGTGGTTTGTTTGATGACAACGGTCATGGGTATATGCCGGTCCTTTCACGATCGAGCTTTAGCCCGGTTCTTTCACTGTTTCCCTTGTCTCTCCGATCCTGGTACAATTTTCTTTTTATGTTTATCTCATGACCAAGAACAAGAAGCTTTTTTTTTTAGTATGTTTTGTTTCTTATAATTCAGTTGAGTTGTGGATAACTTAGTTTATTTTGCTTGCCATTTTGTTGGGTTTTGTCGAATTTCATGGTTTTTTTAGCGGTTTTTATTATAATTAATTTGGAAATTTGTATGGGTTCTTTAGCTCGAAGATCGTCATGGGGTTTGAAAGTGACATTAGTGATGCTACATCTGATTTTCGTTGGCATTCTCTTTGTTTTCGATGGTGATTTAATTGAGACAACCAAAAAAGAACCCTGGTAATGTATCGATTACACTTCATAGTTCATTCACTGCAATTAGCTTTACCTTTTTTTTTTCCAATGAATGTTTATAAATTTGGATTCTTTTTGATCAATTTAGTTCTATAAGAACATCAATAAATAAAGCATCTTTCTTTTAATGTGTGTTTAGTTCTTCCTTTTTTTTTCATTTTCTCAGGTACACTGCTTTATATTTGTTGTTGCTTTTTGCTACATTGGTACAATACTTTATTACTTCTAGTTCTTCTCCTGGGTAAATATCAATGTGGTTTTTTACTTTATAGATCATCTAAGTTTTGAAACCGTGTAAATTACTGATTGTGTTTTTACTGTTAATGTTTTTATGTCCTTTTTTCGGCTTTTAGTTATGTTTTTGATGTAATGAGGGCTGTTAATGAGACGAATGTGATATGTCAGAAGTCGTCAATGGCCTCAAAGTAAGCGTTTTCTTTTCTTTTATTGTTCCATTCATTGTCTCTTCCATTTCTTTAGAAGTGGGGTTTATGCTTGGAATCTTACTATTTATCGTGTTCTTATAATGTTTAAGCAAAGACAGCCTGCTTCAAGCCAAAATGGAAGCTTGAATGTTGTCATAGAAGGGAGTCAATCGGGTAGAAATTTCCAAGGGAGTAATCCTTCGTCTTGGACGAAGTTGGTTATGGACATGTATCCACCTGGAACATCCATTAGGTATGTAAAAACACTATTGACTTTGTGAAGTCATGTTTATGGATCTGCATGGGCACTAATTGCTAGCTAAGTTAAGCAATCACTGTACTTTCTGTCGTATATCACTTGCTGCTCTTCCGTTTTATAAATCTTACACAAGTTTGCCTTTATGTTTACTAAACATATGGCATATGAATCTTGATGTTTTGTGTGTTTTAACTCCGTAAGCTTGAGTTTAATCCGAGTCTTGCCATGCAAACTACCAAGAAAAAGTTTAATTCAGTTTCAGGAACTTATTAAATATTAGAAAACTACTGACTTTCTTTTGGATTTTGCAGGTCTTGCACTTGCTCCTATTGTAATGTTGAGCAGGTGACGATATCTAATTTTTTTTGTCTTTCATGCAATAAACTTATTTTCTTTGAATCAACACTTCTTGCAGGGACAAAGCCAGAAATTTATCTTGGGGGGCCAAAATTAAATTATAAAATTCTAAAGGGGTCAAAGTACAATTTTATCTTTGTATATGCTTGTTATTTTAGAATTTAAAAGGGATTAAACTAAAAGATTTTCATCTTTGGAGGGGAGGGGGGGCCTTGGTCCTGTCTCTTACTTCCTGGTTATCTCTGTTTATATGTGTTACTTACCTAGACAGAGGATCTTTATTGTTGACTTTGTATAATGTCTAGCACTAAAAAGATGCATGTGTGAATATTTGTAGCTTTGTCAGTGAGCATGGAGGTCAGTGTACTCGGAAAAAAACATGTTAACTTTAGTCATATTGTAGCTTTGATTGGATGTTCAATGTAAGAACTATGAAGAACCGCTTGTGTTTATTCAGCTATCCTTTTCGATGTTACTTAAATGTGCAATTAGTACCTTAGATAGCTTGTGATTGTTACTTATGTTTGTTTGTGTACAACTGCAGCCTCCACGAGCAAAGCACTGTCATGATTGTGATAAATGTGTTCTTCAGTTTGATCATCATTGTTTATGGCTCGGATCATGTGTTGGTCAGGATAATCATTGCAAATTTTGGTGAGTCTATATCATATTTGACATGGTATATAAATACGTCCAACATACGATCATTTTGATTTTGCATGCATGCTAAAATTCGATCATTTAAATATTGTTTCCTAATTCGGAACTCACCGGTCTCTCCTGTCATAATTTTTAAATTCAGGTGGTATATTTGTGAAGAGACAGCATTGTGTCTTTGGACTGGCATCTTGTATATTATGTACCTGAAAGCCAACATTTCGAGGGCTTGGTATGTTATATTACAAAGTACCTCTATAGTGTGACAATGGGGTGGTTAAATATCTATTGTTTGGCTTTTATTTTTTCATTTGGATCTTTTGTATTTACCTAGATCCGAAAATTTGACATTGAAAAATATTGTTGAAAGGTGGAAGGATGCCATTATGATTCTGCTATTGATCGCCTTGTCAATTGTCATAATTTTTCTACTATTGCTGCTGCTTTTTCACAGGTAACTTTTGTTTGCATTTCAGGTATTGATGATTAGCTTTAATATTATGTACAGTGGACACTGGTTTATTAACCTTTATTTTTCGTGCAGTTATCTTGTTCTGACAAATCAGACGACTTATGAACTCGTTAGGTGCAGGCGTATCCCATATCTAAGGTACAATACCATGTCATAGGATTGAAAGACTTATCATGATTGGGTTTTGATAGAACGTATTAATATGACATTTTCTTCATCACAGATAGCTATTAAGCGATCGACCATGTGTTCACAGCTTACGTAATTGCTCATTTTCATTACATATGCAGGCGGATTCCCGAACGAGTATATCCTTTTAGTAAAGGAATTTGCAGGAATTTATACAACTTTTGCTGTGTTCGAAGCAGTATTTACAGTTTGGAACCTTTGCCCTCGTCTCAAGAACTTGAAGAAAAGGCAAGGCCATACACTTGCTTAGACATCTTAGCGTGTCGTTGCTGCTGATTTTTTAGGATAGTGTATCATTTTAGCCGAAAACAACTGTGATTATAACCCGAAATTTTTTTTAAAGTTCGTTCGTGAGTGCAGAATCGTTCTTTGCTCGTGGTTCGCTCGAGGTTGAGTTGCTTGTGATTAGTTTGTGATTCCTTTTTTTGTCTTGTTTTGCTTTGTTTTAAGGAGTTGGGAATTTTTGTCAACCATAAGCATAAAAAAGAACGTGACAGAAACAGCCATTGGAGTATGAGATTTTTCAATGCATTGTTTGGGATTTTCTGAACCTTGGTTGTTCAAATGTTGAAAATAAGCTTTAGAACATTAGGTACAATGCTGTCTCACAGCATGTGCTCTTACTGAGCGGCTAATACATTAGAAAAGCGAACTTTTTACACTCTTTGCTCATACATACATACATGCATACATGTGCTTATTGACATTCTCGAGGTTTAAAGAAACTCACTTTAATACCAGGTTCAGGCATAAACAGGAACCCTAGGTTGCAACTAATGCACCCCACTCAATCCCAATCCCCAATGTCCCTATACCTCAAAATCCACAATTAAATTCAAAATTGCCCTTCAACTGTATCACTTCTGTCATTTAGTTCTAAAATGTAATTTTTTAATTACAAGCTTAAAACTTTATTACTTTAAGAAAGATTGAATCACAAGATGAAATTTTATTATATATAAATTTATAACTCTTTGGATTTTAAAAGGACTAAAAGGGGATTTTATACTTATTTTCTCATTTAAGTATCTAAAGTTTTTACTAGTAAAAATTAATACTTAAATTATTAATTTTGTCTCATTTTACACAAAAAAATCTGACATCTAGTATGAACATGATATAGTGTTTTGGAGCAAAATGAGAAGGAATCAATTGTTTATATACCATTCTTGACAAAAAAAAGAATTTTAGGTATTTAAGTGAGAAAATTGGTATAATTTGAGGGTCAATTTTATATTTATGCTTTTTTTATTATCAAAAGTGACACCTAAACTATTAATTTAATCTCATTTGACCCCAAAATACGATATCAACCAATAAAATCGTGGCACATTCTTATTGTGATCCATACAAGTTTTCAAGTAAAATGAGATAAAAATAATAGTTTAATATATTTTTGATAAAAAAATTAGATAACTAAGTGGGAAAAAACAAAACTTAAAGAGAAATAGTGCATATTTTATTTTCTTGTACAGAAGCTAAAGTTTGATCCAAAAATTTGGCATATGTTTGAATGGATCAAACTTTTCACACAACATATATTAAATCGATTGGCATAAAAGTACAAATTAGTGCTTGAATTAATAATGGAACTCACAAAATGTACAAATGCATCCCAAGTACTAATAAGAGCTGTACATATTGTCCCATAAGTGAAGACATTTTAGAATACATTTCAATGTTGTTGATCCACCTCTCAAATCTCAATAGATTGGAGGATATATATATATATATATATGATGTTTTGCTAATGAGAAAGTATATTTAGGAAAGAAACTCTAGTATGAAGCAAGCTCCTAAACAAACACTCTAAGCCATCTTCAAGATTTTCAAAGATAGAATCCAAAGATTCCAAATTTACCATTGCGGATTCGATTTTCGTTTCCTCGGAATCTTCTTTCGAGCTCTGCAGTAATATGTTGCTAACCGCGATGTCAGTTCTGTCTAACTCATTCATTTTCCGCTCGTCTTTGCATGTTGTCGAACCCTTCTGGACCAACTTCGAAACCAATGACCATTTCGAAGACTTTGGTTTCAGCGACGAAGGAGAAAGGAATGAAAGAAGGGCGTGGAAAACGGAAGCGGTGATCACGATTGCTTCTCGAAGCAAACTAATGACCGCGGCGAGATGATGGTGTTGTTCTAACTGAGGAAAATCTCCGAATATGTTGTCCATTCGCTTCAATGATGCAAGTGAATTCGCAATTTCTTTTTTCATAATCTTCCTAGTGGTAATGTAACTATTAATATTGGTTTCAATGCTTTGCTCTCCGGCTTTGCTTCGTCGGAGAGCCGATTGAAGCTCTCGAACACTTTGTTTCATTGAAGAAACGGCATCCTTCGTGTTACTACATAGATCCAATTGCTTTAATGAACAATCTAGCAATGCATTTTGCCATTGTTCATTGTGATGTTGAGCTAAAGCTTGTTGAGTGAGTGGCAAATTTAAAAGATCCTCTATGCATATATACAATTCTGCTAGACCAAATAAACCAGTGCAAAGTGTTTCACCGTTGGACGATGAAGCACCGTGCCGAGACCCACGCTTATTCAGCTCCTCTTCCAATCTAAGTGTGCTCGGATGTGAGCTAGCAGGGAAGCTGACGGACCGGAGACCGTGTTTTTTCGCTAACTTTGTGGAGAAAGCAGCCATTGTCACTCTTTTTCATTCTAGACTCAAACAAAGATGAAATGTAAGTTCAATAATCCATTATCATATATTTATACCAACTTCGGTGTGGAAGTAATCACAGTAGGTCCATGTACCAATGTGGAAGGCATGTGAAGATAATATGGAATTTTCCTATAGGAATGACTTACAATGATAAACTTGTCATATTTAATAAAATCCCAGAGTTCATTGATTTGGATACGGTGCATCTGACTTTTGGATTTTGTTTTTTTGCATACCCCTATGCATTTGTCCATCATCTAATAATGCACCATCACCACCATCAAACGCCGACCTTGATTTTTAAAGGAAAAATATGGCCATCCATCCAAACTCCAAAGCTACTTAAAAAGCAATTTAATGGAAGGTGGTTTTTAAATAATTGATGTACCTCATCTTTTTATGTTCCCTACCAGGCTTTGCTAGCAGGTACTTGCCAGAGTAAGACACGAGTCTTCTACTTCATATATTATGATGTTTTGTACAGATAATATGTTCATGAATCCTACTACATTCACATATCTATCTTGTTAGAAATAAAAACAGATATTTGTTGAGGGATCGACTTTCTTTCGACGCAAATCTTTTAAGTGTAGTCTATTGGGAGTTTTATGTTCGGTTTTAACTCGGGTTTTTTTCGGAATTTTCCCTCTTAACTCCGAAAAAAACCCAAATAAATTACAATATTATACTTTATTAAAAGGGTTTAATTTTTTTCTTTTGAGAAAAGGGTACTGAGTGTTTTATGATCTAAACTGATATGCCATATCTTATAGAATAAAGAGCCTTGGACAGTTTGAGTAAAAGGTAATCAACATAAAGCATATATAGAACTTGTAAATCCTACTATCCTTGTGACACGTGGAGGTACTGCACTCAATGCCAATAACCCTTTACTTGAATATAGTAAAAGTGTATGACAGAAAAAGAGAAAAAGGGTTATAGGTTTCTTGTGAAATAATTGAGCATCCATTGTATTATTATATTTGGATTTGCACATATAATTAGTTCATGATTTTGTCAAAGCTGTCAAAGCCAAAATTTGTGGACCAATGTATATATCATCACAGCCTTTATAAAAAGTGCTGGTTACGGATTTTAGTTCCAAAGGCATTGCATAATTATCAAGGATTTCATTTCATATAATGCTTCAATGAACCAATAATTTTAAGATAAAGAAGAGAATTGCAGAACTTAAATTTATACTTCATTTATAGCTATACAAATTGTTGTATGATGTACAGATTCATGGATTGAAATTGGATCCACTAAAACTTGGATGCCTGAGTGGTTTGGCATTATAGAGATAACTTATTGTGAAATGATGTTCAAAAGAGAGGCTCTTGCTTTAATTATGTGCCTAAAAACACATTCGAGACGGTTCTCGACGCCTTCGATGCTACTCTCCAAAGCCACCAATCTTTTATGTGTGATTTGAACATCGAAAATACGTCGACAAATCGCGGCATCCACGCTTTCGAGTTCGTTAACAATGTCTTGCTTCTCTTCGCATGATATTGTACCTTTATGCATCCATTTTGCCACTAGAGACCATCTTGAGGGAATTGGTGCTGACAAATAGGTGAACAAGGATTGGAACAAAGATGAACTCATTACATTAACTTGTCTTAAAACTCGAATCACGGCGAAGAAATGATGATCACGGTCCAAAAACGACAAGGCTTCGAGTTTGTTGTTGTTGTTGTTGTCGTCATTGTCCATTTGCTTCAATTCCATGATCAATTTCTTTGCTTTTTTCTTCATTTGTTTCCTCAAATGAGTGTACTGAGAGATACTATTTTCAATACTTGAATCTCCTTTCCTTCTTCTAAGTGCAGATTGAAGAGCATGAACATGTTCCTTGATTTGAAACATGTAATCCCTTGCAATCCCACAAATGTCCAAAAGCTTTACATATCCATCCAACAACTCATCTATACATTTCTCATGTTGGTACATGGACAGTACTTGTTGTGTTGAAGACATGTTGAGAAGCTCATCCATGAATTGATACAAGTCTCCCAGTCCCGAAAGACCTGCAGATATCGACTCTGTCGCCGATAAAGCCGATGGTTCCGATGTTTTGAGCCTTTTGAGCTCATCTTCTATTCTAAGAGTGGTGGGATGTGATCTTGAAGGCAAGCTAATTGATCTAACATGGTATTTGGTAGCCATTTTGATCTGTTTTCAAAGCTTCAACTTGATATGGTTTAAATAGATACATAATGGGTAATGTCACCATCATGTGAACCACAACGGGATTCCCCTCGTAATACGGATAACTTGTCACATCATTCACCGGCATGGCTCAAATATTATAACATCTTTTTATCCCAATATATGGTTGGAACATCAAATATGAATGAGCTGTGTTGTTACTTTGTCGTATATGTGTGTTTGGTTATGCATAGACCCTAAAGAGTCATCACCTGTCTTGCCTCCTTAGCTGCCACATTATCCAGAACCCTAGACCATATTTTTTCAACTTCAGCTGCCTCACTTTATAAATATATTGGATTACCTGGTTTGTCTAACACAAAATTATTATTTCTTGAGATTGCAATCCAGATCTGTTAGATTAAAATTATATAAATCTATAAGTTTTGATTATAGCAATAATTGGTCACACGCACGAGTGGTTTTTATATGAATCAACTTGTTTAGAAGGCAACACGTATTGCTCTCTTATAAGGACAGGTGCTATACAAATATGGTAACCAAGTAAAGATAGTATGACTAAAGCTTTCAATTTTGTAACTTTAATTATAGATAAGATAAGATAAGATTAAGAAATAAAGTTTGTAACTTTGGTTGTTTTTTTTTTTTTAAGTTTCTTACTTTGTTGACCATGACATATGGGGTTTTTTCTTAGTGAGAAAGGTTTTTTTTTCTCATAGTTTTCTTCTTGACTTGAGTCTTTGAAAATTATAATAAAGATTTTTCCTTTTTTTTTTCATGTTTAATGAAAATGGTAGACATACTATTAAAAACAGCCATCACAGTACTAATTCTAAGTCAATGTTGTTGTTAAGTGTTGTAGTATGTCACGTTGATAAGGTAAAGAGGACAAAGCCTAGTGTCTTGGGACAACTTTGGTTTGGCAAATCGTACGGTTTTAAGTAATTTTTTGTCTTTAAATTCGTTAAAGTTAGTTTTACTATTGAAGAATGTGAATTTTCGTAGAAATTATTTAAAGTACCCAAAACAAACCGGAAGCCAATTCGAAAGAGAAAAGAGTAATGAAAGTATAATATATTTGTTAACTCAAGAATAGAATATAATTGATGATTACAAATGATGGGGAAAGCCTCTAGTTATAGTTGAGTTATTCCTGATCCAACGGTTCAAAGTTAAGATTAGTGTTTATCTACAAGATAAGAGTTCTAAAGGATTTGAACTCTATACATCTTTATCCCTTAAGATTTACAATAATTGTGTTAGTAACTATAATTCTACTGGAGTATTTCATTGGGTCACCAACGCTTCAAGTAGATGAGTTTTCTTTATATATTTCATGAATATGGTCAATTCAAGTGGGTCGAATAAGCTCCATTTAACCGATTGACCTTTATGGGACGTTCTGTGTGCATTCGCCACAGGCTTTGATTCGCGGCGGCCTGTGACACTAAAAGCACCTATTGAAACTATTGAAGAGTGGAAACCATGATTATTTAAATTGGATCAGACCAATTGGGGTATTGGTTTGGAGAGAGAAATTAGATCGATTGAACTATGAACTATTTTGAATTGCGATTGAACTATATATCAAGAACCTGTTAAATCAAAAACCAATAAAATTGGTCTTTAATGTTTTAGGGCCAAAATTCTTGACTCAAATAAAAAAAGCCAAACCCTAAACCCACTAATCAATAAATCCAAACCTAGTTCAAATATAAAAAATTAAAATTTTTAAAAAATATAAAATAAATAAAAATCAAACCTTAAATTCACTAATCAACCCGTCCAAATCCAACTTAAATCCAAAAAACGAATAAAAATATATTGTTATTTAAATCTGTTTACCAAAATATTTGTAAAAAAATCTCATTAATTAGCATGATTTGTAACCATGGAGAACCCACAATAAATTTCACATCATTTTCCATGCATGCATACATACATACATACATACATGGATTGCTCGTGTGGATCTACTTTATACAATTCTCTTAAAAAATCTAGTTCATGAACATGTACAATATAGATGCCATGAACAATGACATACAATAGTAATCTTCAAGGTGTAAGTATGTTAAGTAAAGAAACTCTAATTTTAATAAAACATCTAAACAAGCAATCTAAACCATCTTCAAAACCTTCAATAGTTGCACAAAGTGTCTCTAATCTCCTTAATTCTACATGTGTATCGATCTTGGCATCGTTTTTTCGAACTCGTCCATGGAGTCTGTACAAAGTAAAGTCCACAGTCCCCACTTCATTAAAACCCTTTTGATTTCTACCATCCGATAACAATTTCGAAATCAAAGACCAACCACCAGCCTTCGTTTTCATTATCGGCATCGAAAGAAACGACAACATCGACTCGAACATCGATATCGTAACGGCATTGGACTGTTTCAATGAGTTTAACAGCTTTACTACATGGCAATGAAATGTTGTACCATTGACATTGTTGCATTGTAATCTCTTTAGTGCTCTAAGGCTTTTACCGATGCTCTTTTTGAATTTCTTTCTGAAGTTGATATAAGCAAGGATATCGGATCCGATACTCGAATCACGGCCTTTCCGACGTAAAGCTGATTGAAGGTCTTGTACTTGTTGTTTCATCGTCGTAATTAAGTCTTTGGCGGTGCTACATGCATCTAGTAGTCCGACTGAGTCGTCGAGTGCTTCCTCTATCAGTTTTACCACGTTTTGCTGATGGTGAAGTGCTTTGTGAGTGAGTGGAGATTGAATGATTTCCACAATGTTGGTATACAACTTTGCAAGCCTAGTGAAACCCGTCTCGCCACTGCCGTGACTTGGTTGTAAACCCGGCAATACACCGAACGTTTTAAGCTCATTCAGCTCAGTTTCGATCGAATTAAGCTGCAACCTGGATGGCAAACTAATGGATCTAACAGGAACATTCACACCATGAATTACAGACAAGTTTGCCATGTTTTTTCACAGGAGAAGGTGCTCTAAACACACATCATTCTTCTATATATTTATAAAGAAAGTAATATGTGGCCAAAGTCTAATCATTGGCCATGTGATGGAGACAGGGATTAGCCTGCAATTAGAAGATCCTTGTAGCATTTGTAGCCTACAACCTGTAACCATTTATGTTTTATTTTAATGTTAAGTTCCAAGTGATTGTAATGTAAACAAGTGGAACAAGGGGTGTGAACCGTATGTTGTATTGCCTGTTCAATCATTAGTGTGATATTAGCCTTGTTTTCCGACCAGAGTTTTATTTATGGTCCTTTAAATTAGTTTAAGAACATTCAAGGCTGGCAAACGATACGGGGTTTATATTAGAATAAGAAACAGGAGGAATTGTGGGAGGTGATTCCCTAAGGCAAAAGAATCTAGGGCGTCACTAGACGTGCAATGAAAATTGAAGGCTACTCAACTTGTAGGTTGTTACGGTGAAACAGAGACTGCTTGTCGAAGAAGACACTAGTTTTTATTTATTTTGAAAAAATGGCAAAACACCTCTAAGTTTTGATTTTGACCAATTTGGTCCCTCTTAAAAAAATCGAATCCATTTTAAAAGTGAGCAACTATGAACATTTAATCACGGTATTTATGTTTTCTATCAATTGTACATAATTTTAATTGAATATAACAATAAATTAAACTCTCAATGTTTACATACTCTATCAATTTAGTCCTGATTCAAAAAAATAAATGAAAAATAAAAAAAAATCAAAAGGAATATATAAAAAAACTTCAGCTTATATATAATAAAACTGGACAAAATGTGTACATAAATTAGTGATTATATCAATCAAGATTATGTACAATTAACCATGAAGCACATCCTCCATTTAACTTAAAAGAAGAAACAAATTTAAATAGAATAAATCACATGCTCCATTCATGGCCGAGGGATTCTCCTTGTCCCCCATTACTTCCCGTACCCTAGCCATAAATTAATGCCACATTAGTTACCGAATGCATTGTACTGCCTCCCCCCACCCTCCTGTTCAATAATTTATTTAAGCAAAATCTCGTCTTCCCTGTAAAATGTTCAATAGCATAGGACATCAATCTAGTGTACATTTTGATGTAGGTAAACAACCTTAAATGTATGGCCAACACATACCACAACAAGGCACAAGCTCTCCATGTGCCTGAAGATTACCAAATCCACAGATGTCTCATTATATTCTCTCTTTTTTACTTTTTTGGTCTTCAATTTTGTCAGTATGTTTTATTGGTCAAAGTTTACAAACAAATGTACCTAGCAATATGTACGGGCTTAACAACATATAGAACATGATAATTGCTTGTTAATGCATGATCCTGGTTCATACGATCAAATAATACGACAAAAGCATATATATATATATTCATCCTCCCATTGAAGGAACACAGCATGAAATAACATGGAAGAAGACGGATTACATGTTTCCATGACTATGAACCATGAAATTAGACAAAATGGTGAACCAAAAACAGGACCTACTTTGACAAATGGTGAACCATACAAACAACAATGCACTTGCAGTGATAGATATTATGATGTCGGGTAAATATGCATTTTTTATACTTGAACTTGGCTTCAAGGTTCAATTTGGTACCTAAACTTCTTTTTTGGGTTCAACTTGGCTGCTTGGTTCAAATGGCATATCTGAACTATAAAGCCAAGTTCAGGTACCTACTTGGACCAAGTTTAAGTATCAAATTGAACCTTGAGGCCAAGTTTAGGTACCTAATTGGACCCCCCAAAAAAAAGATTAGGTACCAAAATGAACCTTGAAGACAAGTTCAGATACCAAAATAAGTATTTACCCTATGAAGTCACAAGCTAATTTTGCCATATAAAAAATAGGCTCATTTTATTCATAAAATAGGCATCAAAATTGTAATGATCAACAAGAACTACAAATTAGAGAGACTGATATACAAAGAAAGGAGATACCAGTCAAACAGCTAGCCCTTGTTCTCTAGCTTTCTTTAGCCACTTAAGGGTAACCTCTAATGTTGAGTAAGCAGCAACATCGGTTAAACTCTTACTCTCAACGGCATAATCAAACACTTCGTATGCCTCTGCAACCCTGCCTTCACGACAAAGCGCTCTCACAAGAGTAGCATACGAAGCAGTCTCGAGCTTCATCCCAGCCAATTTCATTGCCCCATACAAGTCCATTCCTTTCTCCATCAATCTACACTTGCATAACCCGTGAAGCAGCGTATTGTAAGTGCATGAATTCGGTGTACAGCCCTTTCTTTCCATCTCCTCCAACAAAACCATTGCACCTAATGCATTCCCTTCTCTACACATTCCATTCATCAGTGAAGTGTATGTAACGGCATCCGGGAAATGACCCGATTCGACTAAAATATCTAAATACTTCTTAGCTTCTTTTACTCTCCCGGATTTCGATAACCCAAAAATCAAAGTGTTATATGTCACGAGATCGGGTTCGATGCCTTCTTCTTTCATTTTCTTATAAACCTCTATTGCTTCACTCCCTTTACTCAACATACAATACCCTTTCATAATAGTATTATAAACAAAACAATCTGGTTTAAACCCTGAATCATTAAGCACACCAACCAATCTCATTGCCTCACGTAAATTCTTTGAAGTACAAACATTATCAATCAATATGGTATAAGTAACAAGATCAGGTTTTATGCCAAAAGAACTCTTCATATGATCAATAAAACTGTAAACCGTACTTAAAGTTCTACACTTGCATAAATTCTTAACAAGCAAATTGAACGTATAATTATCAGGCGGAGATTGTTTTAAAGAAAGTTCTTTTACCAATTCAACAGCATGATCAATACGCCCAACTTCACAAAGCGACCGGATAGCAATATCGGTGGTGACCTGATTAGGTTTTAGCCCGTTATTGATCATTAGGTTGAGGATTTGGTTAACGGCGGAGAGGGAGGAATCGGGTGCTTTGCAAGATTGTGAGAGCAAGACGTGGTGAGTTGATCGGTCGGGTGAAAACGAAGGTTGGGTTTTGATCATGTGGTGAAGAAGGGAAATTGAATCATTGAGGGTGGAGATTGAAGCGTAGGATTGTAAGAGCGTGTTGTGGAAACGAAGATCGGGTGAATATTTCGTTGTGGAAACGATGTAATTGAAGACTTTCTTGGCGGAGGAAAGGTCTGGAGATTTGAATAAGGCTTCGGCTTTGCCGGAAGCTTGGGGTTTCTTAGGATGTTGGGGTGGTTTTTTCTTGGTGGTTTTCTCGGGAGAGTGATGGGGGATTGAGGTTGGGGGCTCTAAAGGGAGCTTTCTAGTGAGGGAATTCGATATTGCTGGACGAAACGAAGGTGGGATTTTCCCCATTTTTTTTTTCTTCTTCTTCGAGTGGGATTTGGCGAATTAGGGTTTTGCAGGGTTTTTAAGATTAAAAGCCGAAAGGAGGAAGAAGAAAATGAATATGAAGCGCAGTGCAGTGGGTTTCGTTATGTTTAAATCCAATTTCATTTTAGGGCCCAATTGTGTTTTATATCAGGGCCCAATTTTAAAGCAAACTTTTATTTTTGGTTAATTTTACCTGATGCCCTCAAATTATGCCCAGATCTTAAACTGGTCCCTAAAACGTTTTAATTAAATCCTACAAGCATAAATGTCGTATCAGTCATATCCTTCCCATCAATCTAGTTATCGCTAAATGCCAACTCAGATATGGTGTTGAGTATATTTAAAATATATGGATCAAATTTTAAATACGTATATCTACTATATAGACAACTTGAATTTAATGAGTTAAGAAATAATGTCACTAAAATTTAGGAGGGACATTTCTTTGTTTTAACGAGCTAGATCCAAGTTTTCCGTGTGATTGGTAAAAAATTAACGGTTAGGTTGACGGAAGTCCTAATTGATACAATACTGATATTTTGAAGTCCAATCGAAGCACTTTAAAGTTTGAGGACTAACATAAAATCTAAACAACAATTTGAGAAGTCCTGGTGTAATTAGCCCTTTTGTTTTCATTGAAAACTCATCACACTATTGCTTAGACATGATTATCGCCTGGGCCAAAAAAACTTCCCCGAAAAGTGGGAGGGTTTAGGTAAAAGTATAGACGTAAAATGGGTTGGGGCAAAAAATGAGGCCTCGGGTAAGCTTTTTTTTGCCAGAGCTCATTTTGACCCGAATTTGCAAAAAGAAAAAAAAAACTTGCTACTTTTTGCTGTTGTTTTCACTATTTTGTTGTTGTTTTACTATTATATTGTAACTATTTTGTTTTATTGTTTGAATATTGTAAAAATTTTGTTTTATTATTAATTTTGCTATTATTTTGGAGGTGTTTGTTTGCTAAGTTGCACCTATCTTAGTGTTATATAAATATAAATAAATTTTTAATTTATTTTTATTTGTTGGGAAACATTTATTTTAATATTTTTAGTGTATTTAATATATTGTATTTTTAAAATTCTTTTTATATAAAAATAATAATATAAAAAATTAATACGGATGGGTTGGACCGAATTCGAGTTTTAACATTTTTATTTAGACCAAATTTAAACAAAATTTTATTGAAGCCCGACACAACCCATAATCACCTCTACTATTGTTCCAAATAAAAAAAATCCATGTCTATAAAATAATAAAATAATAAAATAACAAAATGCAATGAAAAAAAATGAGGAAAATGAGGAAAATTAAGAACATATTTTGCAAGACAATGATCTATTGTCTTTGCAGCCCATGGAGACCAGTCAACAAGTAAGGTCTATAATTGTAATTTTAATTTCTACTGTTGTCGAGCTTAAAAATGAGCCTGTAAATAACAGTGAGTAAAGTCGAATCCTTTATTTCTTAAATAAAGATAAAGGATGGTGGTGGAGTGATGATGTGGCGCTATCTAGACTTGGCCGTGGGGCACGGTAGTTTTGAGCCGTGGCTCACTTGTACTCTTCAAATTCTCTGCATTTCTGTCTAATTTCACTCCTTTCGTCTTCAAAATTTCATCCCAAATGCTCTTATACACCTAATTTAAGTAACGAAACATTTACTTATAAATTTCTAAATCATATAAAACCTAAGTATAAAAAAAATAAAATGCAAATACATACCAATAAGACACTAACATTCGAATAAAACTAAGATACGATATTTTACTCGAAAATTAATAAAAAGTAAACACTAAAATCAAAATTAAACCATATGCATCGAATTATATTTGACAGACTAAACGTAAAATTATACGAATTTATAATTAACACTAAATTTATTATTATACTAAGAAAGTGTCAAATTCGAGTATTAAACAAATTATATATCCAGTAATGGTATTATTATTGTAGGAATGTATGTATCATCATCAAACTACTCCAGTTCAGTCAAGTCATTAATGGTTAAAGCAAAAAAGTTGAAGTCACCGAAGAAGAAGAAGAATACTGCCAATTTGGAAAGACCAACTATTTCTAGTCAATAATGCGATTGATTAAAAAACAAAACAGAAAATCATTTTCGTGTGTTTTCATCACAAAAAAAAGGATAAAAAAGCAAAAACGAATATATCTCGTCTAAAATTCAGATTTAATTATTAATACGGTTAATTTTTTATTAAAATTATTGATGTGATATTTTAAAATAAAAAATCATGTAAATTAAAAATTGACGTCCGTAATGAACTTGAAATTAATTAAAAAAAATTATGTTAACAGTTGGACTTAAATTTTGAAATAAAAAAAAGTCTTCAAAAAGTGAAACATGTACGTAAATGTTGTCTGTGCTATATGGTATATGGCTTAGGCTTGAGTCTAACCATGCATAGCCACGCAAACCTCATTCTCACTTTGGGCAAATATTTGAGCTCTCAGTAAAGTCTTTTTGTAAACTTAAAATAAATAATATACGTAATTAACATGCAATTCGTGTATGAATCTTAAACAATATTAATAAATAATAATTTGACCTTTAAGTAAAATAAAAAAAATTAGAGGACCTATAAATAAATTTTTGAGCACGGCTGCGGGCGGCTAAGACCTAAGCATTATACTTTTTAGTACAGGCCAAAAATGGGAGATTTCAAATCAGTCCTAACTTGTCCAAAACTCATAATTATATAACTTAGAAAAATCGTACCACTAAATTGAATGTTCTAATAAAATTTAATTACACAAATATTAATACAAATCAAGAAAAGTAACCTTTTTTTCCCTATAATTTAGAAAACCCTAAATCAAATATCTTCCAATCATGATATAGGTATAATAATTATAATCAACAGTTAATTTATATTTAAATAAAGTTAATTGTTTATATTTTTAACTCCCTTGTTAGTTTAAATTATTTTATGGACCCTTTCCACCACATCATTTATGGTCCTTTTCTAATCATTTAAAGATATTTCAATAAGTTTTTCCATGTCGTTAATACATAATTTTGGTAATTTTTTATCCTGAACCTTGAACCTTAAACCTTAAACTCTGAACCTGAACTTTGAACCTCAAACCCCGATCCTAAATCTTGAACAAGGTACATGGTTCAAGATCGGGGTTTCAAGAATTCATGGTTTGAGCTCAAGGTTTTGGGTTTCGAGTTCAAAGTTCGAGTTTGGAATTTAGGGTTTAAGTTTCAAGGTTAGGGTTTTAGGTTCTGTGTTTGAGGTTCGGGGTAAAAAAATTACCAAAATTATGTATCAATGGCTCAGAAAAAATTGTTGAAATGTCATTAAATAATTCGAAAGGGTCCATAGATGATGTAGCGAGAAATGTCCATAAAATAATTTCTCATTATACAGTGATGACGTGTTATTTTACCATATACAAAATTTATGAACAGTGCATCAAATATTACACCGTGAACTTAATGAATTATATGCACTCATCTTTATTGAAAATAAAATTAATAAATGATAGGGGAAATAATACCTAATTAACCTTGCAATTATATCCCCTAGTATGAGTGAGTTTGAGTTTGATCGGATATTTTTGAATTTTTTCATATTTTTTTAATATTAATTTTGAGTTGAGTTTTATTTTCACTACTTTTATTTTAATATAATAGAACCTTAAATTCACTCACACATGTACTTCTATAAATTTGATCACAGAAGTACAGTCTTTAGGTCAAATAATAAGATTCGTTATTTGCACTATTTTAAATAAATATACATTATAAAAAAATTTAAGTAAAAATGTAACTTATAATTTAAAAATTATCTAACTACCATTTTCGATATTTTTCTTCAACCCATTCAAGCAAAAAGTTGATACATATGAAATTAATGTATGAAAAAATAAAGAAAAAAGGACCCCAAAAACTTTAATAAAAGAAATCTGATTAAGTGGTCCAAACCCCGCATGCCACTTGTGGACTTGTTCTATTTTCTAATATAGAAGAAGATTCGTGTTGCCCTTACTCACCTATACCTGCCACGTGGCATTAATATTTTTATCCAACTCGTAAGTAGGAGGATAACGTGTTTTAGCATACTCAAACCCACGTTCTCATGCACTGACAATAATATTGATGCTAACTGAACCAAGACTCAATTGACGAATTTTGGTCAAAAGGGATTGAAGTTTATGAGAATAAATGATGAGTGGTAGAAGTAGTGGGCGGAGTATGTAGATTTGGTTGTTTACCTTTGACCAGTTTAAAATATAGTTGTTAAAATTTTGTTTAGACTTGTTTATGTTTATAAATGCTGGATTTAAATTTGTTTAAATTAGTTTATATTATTTTAAGTTTTTTTAAATTATGTATTTTTATTTAACGTTTAATAGTTTTATATAAACAACATATTTTTTTTGATATAAAGCGTAGAACTACCCATAATCTCTCTCAACTCTTAAATAAGAGAATCAATGCACTTGAATCCACGTTCTCCTGTACTGGTAACAATGTTAATACCAACTGAGCTAAAACTTTGTCAACTATTTTCATGGTATATTCCTGTAGATCATGCATGTCAAATGTGATGTAAATTTAAAACTTCTAACTATTTGTTTATGTAAAAGAATTTCAAACATTTATAGAGATATCAGATTGGTTCGAAAACTTACATGTATGACAAGTATAATTGTATTTGATAATTTCAATAGTTGGATCATTAAAATATTAATCATATAAATAATTGCGGAAGCGTGTAAAATAACTTTAGTTTTTACACTATGTAAGTGGATCCCACCGGGTTTTTTACCTAAATATTATAAAAAATAAAAATTTACCAAAATATTACAACTTTTTTTTATTTACCAAAATATTACAACTTTTTTTTATTTACCATAATATTTAAACTTTTTTTATTATTTACCAAAATATATAAAAAAACCAAAAAAAAAACAAAACCTGCAAAAAAAAATCTGACAATGTACTGGTCACCCCAATGGTATTGGCGGCACCAAAGGTGCCAAAACCATTGGCGGCACCAATGGTGCCAATACTATTGGCGGCACCAATTGTGCCAATACCATTGGCGGCACCACTGGTATTATTTATACCACCTCTACCCAGCTGAAGAGAGAAAAATCAAAAAAAAAAAAGAAAGCAGAAGAGAGAAAATTCAAAAAAAAAAGAAAAGTTGGCGCGGAGAAGAAGAAAAAAATGAGGTATTTTTTTAAAAATAATTGATTATATTATTGTTATTATTTTGTATATTTTGTAATATTTTTTGTTGTAGTTTAGATATTAAGATTAATAAAACTCAAAATAAAAGTATTAGTTAGTATTATTATTATTGTTGTTGTTGTTGTTGTTGTTGTTGTTGTTAGTATGAAGATGTTATTAATGTATTAAGATGTAACTTAGTAATATTATTATTATTGTTAGCAGAAAACTAGTATTATTATTATGGTTACTTATTATTTTTATTTACGTAAATAAACAAGTTAGTAAAAAATTAGTATTATTATTATAGTTAGTTTTTTGTTAGTAAAATTAATAATTTTAGTGTGTATTATTTTGAGTATAAAATTATTAATATTATTCGTAGTATAAAATTAATAATTTTAGTGTGTATTATTTTGTGTAATATTTTGAGTATAAATTTTTTTTAAGTAATTCAGTTACCGTTCGAGATTTTTTATGATATTTTGTTTTTTTTGACAGATTAAATATTGAAGATGGATGCTAAGTTTCTTGTATGCGTTTATTTCGATGGAGTCATATTGACAACAAGTGTTGGATGTGTATTTGAATGTCGGCAACAAATAGCAATGAGATTTAATAGAAATGTATCGTTTGATGAAATGAAGGCAAGGATTAATGCAAAAATCCATAGACGTTGTGGGAGAAGGGTATAAAAAATTTTCTACAAGTTTCCAGTTTCGACAAACCCGGTCAAATTCGTCGAAATGGAACTTGTAGACGACGAAGACGTGGAGACAATGGTCGATCTGTACTGTGGGAATGGGAGTGAGAAGAATGCACCGATTCACTTATTTTCTAAGTTAGTCGGTATGGAGCAAAATGCATCTGATGAAGAAGACGGGGCTGAAGAACCGCGGATGGTGGCTCCAATATCATACGTTGATAGTGAATCAACTATGGGTGGGATCGGTATCGACCTAAATTTTACACCCGATGTTGACATGGTTGGTGGTGAAGAAGAATGTGCCGGCGAAGAAGAAGGTGGTGGCGATCATTGGGATGAAGAGGTCGATAGTGACGCTGATCCCGATTTGGACGATGTACCTAATGATATTGATGCTGAAGATGTCAACGCTTGTTCAGTCGGGGAGCAGATGCGGCGTATTGTGATACACAATAATCTTGGGCCACACATGTTGCTCATAGATCCTGACGCAGCGTATGTATCTGAGTTTCTGGAGTACCCTGAAATATATCATGCTCACGGGCAGGCCGTAACATCTGATGATGATGAGTTATTCATAGGCCAGAGATTCAGTTGCAAAGAAGATTGCGTATATGCCATTAAACGGTACAGCATGAAGATATCGGTGGATTATAAAGTCTCCGTGTCTACTCCGACAATATATGTTGGGGAGTGTTGGAAGGCAGCGGAAGGCTGCAATTGGCGGGTACGAGCTGCATACATTAGAAGTTCTCAGATGTGGGAGATACGAAAATTTGTTGGTCCTCATACATGCACATCAACATGTATGACAGAAGATCATGGAAAACTTGATTCGAAAACTATTTGTGCGTGTATCATGCCAATGGTGAAGGATATACCGACCATTAGAGTTTCGGTACTCATTGCAGAAATACAAGCACGATTCCAATATCGAGTCTCATATCGAAAGGCATGGGTAGCTAAACAGATGGCGATGGAGCAACTGTATGGGGATTACGATTCGTCGTATAACGAGCTTCAAGGTTGGATAGCTGCTATGCGGGAGTACGTACCGGGGACTGTGATTGAGTTGCAGACCAGTCCATCTTACGGCCCGGATGAGCAGTTAGAGCCGGCAAAAAGGATTTTCTATCGGATGTTCTGGACGTTCAATCCATGTGTGCGGGCATTTTCCCACTGCAAGCCACTTGTGCAGGTGGATGGGACCTGGCTGTATGGAAAGTATACACAGATACTGCTTATTGCAGTTGCTCAAGACAGTAACTGAAACGTGCTCCCGATAGCATTTGCTATCGTAGATAAAGAGAACATGGAGTCTTGGGAATTCTTCCTGACAAATCTGCGCAGGTATGTTATTAGGAACGATAACATTTGCATCATCTCTGATAGAGGGAAGGGTTTAATTGCAGCTATTAGGCGTTCTAGTGTGCCGTGGAGATCCGTTTACTGCATTCGTCACATTGCGTCTAACTTCCATAAAGAATATAAGAATGCAGACTGGAAGAGGCAAGTCGTGGCAATGGGTAAATGATAACCTTATATTTTCAATACAAGCTGTAATGTTTTATTTTATCCACTCGTCAACACTTATTTTTCATTAATACATATGCAGCGTATGAGTTAGAGCCACATATTTTCCGGCAAAGAATGACCCGACTTGAGACTGACATGGAGGGGCAGACAAACACATCTTTTCGACAATGGTTGCACACAATGGAGCCGTGGCAGTGGGCTCAAAGTGCTGACGAGGGCTTTCGTTATGGCCACATGACCACAAACTTAGTCGAGGGGATCAACGCAGTCTTGTTGAAAACACATCATCTTCCGATTGCATCGGTATTTTCTGCTACTTTCTACAGGCTGGCCACTTTGATGCCAAGAATGGGTCAGCAGCAAGTCGACCAGATTCAAGCGGGACATGTGTTTGTTGAACATGTGAGGGATGTAATGGTCGTAAATCGTCGGTTGGCGAGGTCAATGAATGTGGAAATATATTCACGATGACTGGAAACGTTTTGAGTTACTGAGAACATAGGTCGTCGACCTAGGTCCTACGGAGTTGATCTCGGGAACAGACGGTGCGAGTGCAGGAAGTTCGAAACACATCATTACCCCTGTGCGCATGTCGTGGCAGCGTGTGCTAAAGTCAACATTGCTGCTGAACAATATGTGGATGATGTGTACACGCTGGAGCGCACATTGCGTGTCTGGGAGAATGAGTTCCCCGTCCTGCCGGACCTATCTACGTGGGAGGTGCCGCGGATCACTTTCGAGCTTCTCCCAGACACAGGGCTACGGAGGAATCCAAGGGGTCGTCCGCAGTCAAAAAGAATCCGTAATGAGATGGACATTACGGAAAAATCTGACGGAAAGCGCTGTGGAATATGTAGGTTAAGTGGTCATAGCCGGAATAAATGCCCTAACCGAAACTTTCATGTCGGACAATCGTCGGGATCGGGGGGAAATCGGGATCGGTAATTTTAATAATAATTTTTCTTTTTCGGCTTATGCTTACGCTTAAATTGTATCCATATTATTTCCATATGAAGTTATAATATACCATCTGAGCGTTGTCGAATTATTAATATTATAATGAAAAAATAGAGGCATTCATAATTCGATTCAGCTTTAATATAATGAAAAAATTGAATAATTGATATCTATAGATAAAATTCAGAACATCCGAGATATCTAAAATACAAATAACACGAGTTATAGAATGAGTGCATTAAACCCTTACATTTGATGGTTCGATGGTGTTGTCCGGGGGGTATACCTACGCGGAGGTCGACGCTGACGGCCTGGGTGACGACCAACATCCTCATCGTCCGCAGGTGGGGGCGTGGAAAATATAGAGGGAATGTCCTGTCCCTTATTCACCGCCGATGACCTTGAACCATCATGAGTCCCATAGTGCGGCGGATACGTGTCAGACGGGCCGGGCATGCCGTACTGCGGCCGGGGGGAGCTGAACAGTTCAAAATCAAACGCATATTCGCCCTCTGCATAGCTCGGATAATGTTCACCGCCCAACAAATCCGGATGATAGCCATGTGATTCCTTATTTGGTTCTGATTGTTCAGGCTCTGCCTGTTCTGCAGGACAAAATGCCGTCGGATTCGGATCCATCGTGCTGTCTGCTTCCGATCCCCTAACTTGCTGAGCGTACGAGGGGACTATCGTCGATTGCGGTCCAAGTAAATACGGCTTCCCGCGACTATGGTACCATTCTGTATACTCTCGAGATGGCTGCAGGTCGGTAGCCATAACCATCTGAGGAATTCGGCTCATTCGATCGTACCACAGTGCGACATATTTCCGGTGATATATTCCCCAGTCCAATTGAACCCTTCCTCTCTTTGTCAAGCCGTGATCTTCCCGCAACTGGCATGGCGGATCCGGGATAGGTTGGATGCAGTCGAACTGCCGAAGCACCCGATCACCGTGATACCACTCGATGATGTTGAAATTTATAATTGGTGTGTTTGTGCACCATGTGTGGGAATCAACAAGTGCGGACGGGGTACAATATTTGTAATTTCCGGCCTCCGATACGGCATCCATATAAACTGCATGAGTAATAACATTGTAACGAGTTAGACCAATAACATGTGAGTAACATATAGAATAGAAACATGTGAGTAACATATGGAAATACCATGTATGTCATGAATATTAGAATAGAAACATACCCCTTCCCGAGCATGCTGTTCAATCCTCATGCTGTATATAGGGACATCACTCGACTTTCCGATTCCTGAACGGGTCGTCCACCTACCAAAAATAGTATAGGGTTTAAGGTTGGTAAAATTACTCAATATATTATGACTAGAAATAATGACAATTTTCATTTTATCACCTGAGTGGCAGTGGATATAGATAGGGTTGGTGACTAACGCGTACCAAAAATGGCATCCGATAAAGGGCCCATGACTGCAGCAGTATCAGGCATCCGCCAATGTCTTTAACTTGCGGGTCTACCGCCCTACAAAGCTCCTTGTACAATGTTGCTAGAACGGCCGAACCCCAACTGTACGACCTACCCGTGGACAAATCAGCAAGCAGAGGCAAGTACGACAAATGGACACTGTCGCCGTTTGCATCAGGCATGAGTAGTGCCCCTATCATATGCATGATGTACGCTCGAGCCGCGCACATCAACTCACCTTCACTGGCGATCACTGATAGTCGACAAATTTTGGCTCTTAGCCATGTAAATTTTAAGACGGAGAAAAACTTATCACCGTGATATGGTGACTCTCCTAGGAGTTGATAGCAAACTGCAGCCGGATCGGTTAATGAAGATAGTTCGGTAACGGGACTCCCGCCAACTGGGAGCCCAAGCTGCACTGCAACGTCCTCCAACATCACCGTGCACTCCCCGCACGGAAAATGGAAAGTATGGGTCTTTGGACGCCACCGCTCTACTAGCGCGGATAATAAATCAGATCGCAAGTCGGACGACCGGATCAATGCTACTGACCCAAATCCGGCTAGCTCTAGGTACGGCATAAATCGTGCATCCGGAGCTATCTTTAAAACACTCACGCGGCCCCTTAATACTCGGTACGATTCCTGATAGTGTTGAATAACAGAAAAAATATTACGATTGCATAATTTATTTCTATATACTGTGTATATCCTTTTTAAATAAATAGAACTCCTGATTAACAAATAATAAATCATACCGAGTTATTAGCCGCATCAGATATATGTTCAGCGTTTCCAATCAATCCAGCCATTGCGATGCCTGCAAGTTGAAAAAAAAGTTAGTAAAAAATTCTAACTTCGGCCATTTTTTCGTATTTTTTTCTGCGCATTTTATTCCTTTAAAAATATCATAATTCCTAATTTTATATTTTTACATTCTTTCAGTGCATAATGTTTGAAATTTATTAACCGAGTGTGTTATTTAAATTAATTTGCAGTAAAAAATTAACCCTTACCCTTGCCCTTTGCTCGTATAATTTTCTCAATTTTTATTACTTTAAAGAATAAAATATTATTCTCCTATTTTATTGTTTTAAATTATTTTAGTATATTTTCTTTGAAATATTTTGTATTAATTGTTTCTGAATTTTACAAAAGTTAGTAATACACTCTGCCATTTGTTCGTATTTTTTTCCGCATTTTATTACTTTAAAAAATATCATTAACTTAGTCTTTTATAATTTTACATTATTTCAGTGCATAATGTTTGAAATTTATTAATAAATAAGGAAGGATTAAAAATTAATTACCCACATATTGGTACCGCCTTTTTATTCCCCTCCATAACCATTTTTTTCCTCTATTCTTTTGGTAAATAAAATAAAACTTTATAATATTTTGGTAATTTTTTTGTAATATTTTGGTAAATAACCCGAAATAAACCCTTTCCCCTGCCCTTTAGTCGTATTATTATTTTTTCGATTTTTATTACTTTCGATAAAACTATATTCTTTTTGTATTTTATTATTTTATATTATTTCACTACATTTTTCCCAATTATTTGTATAAATTATTTCTGAATTTTTTAAAAACATTTACTAATACAGTCTTACTTCGGCCATTTATTCGTATTTTTTTTATCCGCATATTATTATTTTAAAATAATCGTTATTTTATATTTTATAATTTTACATTATTTCAATTTATTATGTTTTACATTTATTACATGTACATTTTTCGCATTTTATTATTTTCGATAAATATACAATTCTCGTTTTTTCTTTTCGTATTTTATGTTTTCTTAAATATACTTCTTTGTCATTTTTCTTTTAATGCTATTTTCCTAAAATTTTAATTTCAAATTCATAAGTAAATTTCATAAAAAAATTTCCTAATCAACATACAATGTACTTTAACTTTTTTTTTCATTCTAAATATATTTCATAAAATATATATGCTAAATAAAATAATAAAATAACTATAAAATATATATGCTAAATAAAATAATAAAATAACTATAATATACATTACATAAATTTTAAACACACAAATATTACAAAAAATTTCAAATTTATAAATAAAATTACCTTTTTTTCCCTTTTTTTTCCTTTCTTCCCTCTTCTTCTTCTTTTTTTTTCTCTTCTCCTTTCCCTTTCTTTCCTTCTTTCTTTCTTTTTTCTTCTCTTCTCCTTTTCTTCTTCTTTCTTTCCTTTTTTCTCTTCTCCTTTCCTTTTCTTTCTTTCCTCTCCTTTCTTTCTTTCTTCCCTCTCCTTTCTTTCTTTCCTTTTTTCTCTTCTGCCCCACCACCGAACCCCCCATAAAACCCATTGGTGCCGCCAATGGTATTGGCACCATTGGTGCCGCCAATGATTTTGGCACCTTTGGTGCCGCCAATACCATTGGGGTGACCAGTACATTGTCGGATTTTTTTTGCAGGTTTTGTTTTTTTTTTTGGTTTTTTTATATATTTTGGTAAATAATAAAAAAGTTTAAATATTTTGGTAAATAAAAAAAAGTTGTAATATTTTGGTAAATAAAAAAAAGTTGTAATATTTTGGTAAATTTTTATTTTTTTTATAATATTTAGGTAAAAAACCCGGATCCCACCCCTTAATTTTTATATGATATAAATTAATAATACATAAAAAAAATTCACATAATTTAAAGGGTAAATTACACTCAATGTCACTCAACTATAGTAAGTTTATGTTTTGGTACCTCAACTTTAAAAAGTTATAAAATGATCACTAAACTATTCAAAAGTTTTTATTCAAGTCATTAGGCTGTTATTTTTGAAGTCCGGCTAGTGAGCTCCAAGTGACGATTTGACGTTTGGTACGATGAGTCAATATTCATCGACAAGTAAAAGAACATTCCTTAGATCTAAGTCAATTGGATGATCAGTGTCGAAGATCATAGAAGAAAGTTGTTTGGACTTTGATTAGTAAACCTCGAGATGTCCAAAGCTGTTTCATGAAAAAAAGTTAACTTGTAGAAGAGAATAGGAAAGAGAGCTTTCGATTGGTGCAGGTAGTGCAAACATAAAATGCCATACAATAACCATTTTAACAACCTAGTGACTTAAATGAAAATATTTGAATAATTCAATGACCAAAATATAAATTACCCTAATTTTGACTAAGATCTATTTTCCAAGACCAACAGCAAGACAATCTGACCATTGAACATATCCACAAAAGGGGCATTGAGTGAGGCACCAACTGGGGCAGGTACGTGATTTCTATTAAAAGTCACTATGAAAATCAACAGGAATCATGTCCGTTTTAGACCAGATGGTCCAAGATCCTATTTCCATTAATATACTTCCAGGCAATTTAACCCTCACCAACGTGCACACATAATTGACCTCTAAAAGTACTATATGTAAGAACCTGGAAATTACGTTAAGCCAACACAAATTAAATCAAGCAGACATTTCTTTGTCAGTTTACCATCGACATAAAAAACCACAGCTGGAAACCATTTTACTGGTTCAAAATATTCCATTGAATTTGGAAGGATTGGGTCTATGATTCGACCCTGTCCGGCTATAAATACCATCGAAGAAACCTGAGCTTTTGAGTACCTCTTAGTTGTTTTCAATATGGAAAATATAATTTCTCCAGAGATCATATTACCAGGATTTCGATTCCACCCTACTGAAGAAGAGCTTGTCAACTATTACCTCAAGGAAACTGTTCTGGGTAAAAACCTGTATTGCGACATCATCGGTTTTCTTAATATTTATAATCATTACCCTTGGGATTTGCCAGGTATTTAAACACACTACATTTTCGGTCTTAAATTTGTTCTGTCATTTTTCATACAATAATTAAAATTACTTATAGTCTCTCGTTAATCTATAAATAAAAGAGTAATGCAGTTTAACGTACTCGAATGCATTAACAACAATACTATATTATTAATAACATTTCTTAGTTGTATATCTAATTATATTTGTTATATTTTTTGTTGTTACACTTGTAAAAAAGCGAAGCTAAAAAATTATTTTAAAGGGTTAAAATTAAATTATAAAATTTCTCGAATTATATTAATTTATAATATTATAAATTTTAAAAGAGTTTAAGTATAATTTTATCGTTTTTGAAGGCCTTCTGTGTAATATTATTATTTTTTGAACCAAATGTATCATATGCAAGCATTCCAAGATAGTCTCGATATAACTAAATTTAGAAGAGATGCTTTTTAAAATCATTTCTCGTAATTGTCTTGAGTAACTACATTCAAAATTATTTTTTCAAAAGAGGTGCTAGTGCAATCAAATTCATTCACAAGCTGAATTGCTTTAAGTAAAATTAATCATTACAAAGCAAAAGTTAAACATAATGTAGATCAAAATAACTCTAGATAATACTCACATATAGTTTACAGAGAGTGAAACCCAAACACGAATACTTAAGAACTTTGTTGACAAGAGGTTGGTCTCGGATGCTCAAACAGATGGTGTATTATGCCTAGAGTGTTTATACTCAGTTTTATCATTGTGTTTTTTTTTCTCATTTCCTTAATAATAAAGCATTACTTAAACTCCATGAACTTATTTGAGCTATCTTGAAAATAAAACCAAGACACTCCGTTCAAATATCTCCATTATTTGAGGATGCAATACGCAGAAAACTTCAACCTTATCAACTGATCATTTCTTCAAGAAGCATTTCCCCTTTATTGTACTAAAGATATTACAACTACTTACTTTTGTTTTGGGATTGTGGGGAATGTGGTGAGCAGGTATGGCAAAGATAGGGGAGAGAGAGTGGTACTTTTTTGTGCAAAGAGACACAAGGAGTGGTCATGGTGGTAAAAAGCCCAACAGGACCACCGAGAGAGGGTATTGGAAGGCAACTGGTTCCGACCGTCAAATCAGGCGTCTCACTGAGCCTAAAATCATCATGGGTCTTAGAAAAACTTTGGTCTTCTACACAGGGAAAGCACCGAATGGGAACAGAACCGATTGGGTCATGAACGAGTACAGGCTCTCCGACACCTCCATTCTTAGGGTACAAACAATCTGTTCATCAACTGAATTAACTAATTTACTTATGTCATAACACAGTTCACAAACAAACAAACATATATACATAAATGTATTTATATATGTACTTTTTTCTGAAACCAGGAGGACATAGTACTTTGTAAGATTTATAGAAAGGCAACATCGTTAAGAGTGTTCGAGCTAAGAGCTGAAGAACAAGCCCTTTCCTCATACGTTGCTCAAAATAATAACATTACCGTGCCATTGCCCCTGCAACACCATGATTATGGAACAAACATGGCGCAAGCTGATAGTGATGAACATGGCCCTTCCTCGTACTCTGCATGGACCACGATGACTGAATGTTTTACTCAGTATGGACCTTAATTAGATCTCATGCAATGTGATGATTGATGAAGTAATATTTTGGAATATTTGGCAATGCATAGTTGGATAATAAAGATATAAAATGGCTGTAGTTAAGTTTATTGTGACATGTTCTTGTCCAGTTTTAACTCCCCATAAAATTTTACTAGTACATCCCTTTAGATGCATGTATTGGGACATGACATCTATCTCCACTACAATTTTAGCCATAATTAAAGGTATGGTGTAAAGTAAGAAAAGACAAAAATCATGTGCTGTTTTGGGTCGAAAACACCTATTATTTTTCAAAAGAAAAGACATGATATTACTATATTATTGTTTAGGTCAAAGAAGAACCTATGAACATAAACAAAATAGGCAACAATACAAAGGGATCAAGACGAAACAAAAACATATGAAAGCACGTGGGCTTAAGGAAGCGCAGCCTCAACAAAACCCCTAGCTTCTAAAAATCACGAGAGTGTCAGGAAATGTCGGGAAAGTCAAAAGCGAAGGCGACGGATATACTCGTCGTTGCCATGTGACGCTCCCGGAAGGAGACCATGCCACAACAACAAAAAGTAATGTCAGTCACAATGGAGCTGGCAACGGAGGAAGAGTCCACGAGCCTATCATAACGACTTCAACCACCAATCAAATAGGCTGGTGCAACAAAACCTCCGTCCAGCTCCATCTGATGGGGGCCAAAGAGATAGTAGCACCAAACAAAGGGGGTTGCCGGAGAGGGAAAAAAAAAGAGAGAAAGGGCTAAGCCCAACGCATTAGTTTCATCATAATATATGGTAGACTATTTGACAAAGAAATTAATGAGCAATTAATTTATGTTATTTTTTTTCTGGTTTCTTACAACATTAGATATTTCAATTTAGACCCATCAAGTATACCGATTATGACATATATAATGTTTGAGCAATGACATTGTATACAACATTAGTTAGCAATGCCATATACATGGGGGCACACAGTACAGAGGGAAAAATGGACATCATCATGCAGACATGCAACAAAACCAGTTCTTCTTTTCGGGTTGCTTAGTCGAATTCGAATTTTGAGACCTCTTCTTCGAAGGTATACTCCCGGTCATCTTCGCCGCTTTCTTCTCGTCGCTCGCCTTTGCGAAAATCACCGTGAATCCTTCGGACGTAGCCGGATCGTTCACGTCCCATTCCCCAAATTTCGGTAGAGTCCTCTCTCTCTCCTCCGATGCAGCCATGTCGATGCTCCGATTAGTAAATAAAGCGGATTAATTTGTGTTATTTTATAAAGGGTGGAATGGATGAACACCAAAAATGTAATCTGTTTTGGGCTATGCACTGGACTTGTAACTAATTCCAAGCTTGTACCAATCATTTGTGTTGCAGCCGTGTGAATGTTATGCGGATTATGAGGACAAGCTAAGAAATTAGTTAGATCCTTCTACTTTCTAGCTCTATCCTTAGAGTTTTGTTGTTTGATTTTTTTGGTTAAATTTTGCATCAACTTCTTATACTTTTTATATATTTGGAATTTAATCTTTCTATTTTTTTATATTTCAAAATTCAAGTCTAATTGTTCAAACCGTTAAAATTCTTCTGGTGAATTCTATGGCGCAATGTTTTAAAATAATAAAAAAAATACTCACTTGTTAGTCATGCGATAGAAAATTAACATTGTAATTAACTTGAATTTAACGGTATTAACAACTAGACTTGCTTTTTTTAATCTGAAAAGTAGAATGTTAAATTCCTTGAAATAAAAGAGGACTAAATTTCAAATGTATGAAGACTATAGGGACTTGTAGCATATGTTAACATTTTTTTTCTTTTTCTTGATAAGTTTTCTATTTATCATTAAGGGTAAACATCCCCAAATCATGGTCAAATTTTAAATTGGTCCACAAACTTCCAAACATCCCAATTTGATCCTAAAACTAAAATATCATTTCAATTGTTTAAAGAATCTTTATGAATCCCTAATTGCTTAAAAATAAATTGTGTCAGATCCGATATGGTATCTAATGCCAAAGTTGGTGATTAGATTGACAAAAAAGGACTTCATAGGAACAAAATTTTAGTTTGAGGATTTAATAAGAATATTTTGAAATTATGGGATAAAATCAAATTTTGACATACAATTTTGGGACTTCTAGTTGAATTAATCCTATTATTATGGCTAATGACTTGGCATGCAAAATTATCCCGAAAAAAGACAATGAGAAAATTTAGTTAGCATATTATTAGGATGATGCTCTGCACGTTCGATAATGGCCTCTTGTTGCTACATGTTGATCATGTTATTAAATTATAATTTGGGTTAATTCAATCAGTAGTCCCCAAACTATGATTTAAATTCTAAACTCGTCTTCAAACTTTAAAACATTTTGATTGAGTTCTTTAGGTATCGATATTATATCAGATGATTCATTCTATTAACTTAATCATTAATTTAAACATTAAATGGAAATTCGAATCGAAAATGAAGCATATTTAAAATTTTTAACATATTTAAAATCCCAACTATAATTTAGCAACATTTGATATGGACTTAACTTTTTTTTTTGAAAGGTAAATTCATTAATTCATTTAATGAATAGAACCATATAATTCAGAGAGAAAAAAATAGCAAAAACTCGTCATAGATAATGAATGACGAGCTCCATCAACACAACAAAGATTTTAGCCTCAACATCATCAATAAAATATTATGACACGTTGACAATTGGCTTTGTCACAACTCAAGCACGACATATCTGAACTTATTACAAGCACTTAATACGATAAGAAAATTAGCCAGGACGGTCCAAAGCGGTGAGCAAAAGCCAACAAAAGAATCAAGCATTCACCAAACTAGAGAGGACGACAACAAAATCATCCCTAAAATCACTTGTAAAACTAAGATTATATGCATAAGCAAGACTAAAAAACGTATTATAAGAGCAGACAAAAACTTCTAAAATCGAAGATTTACTAAACAATGGAAAAATAAACTTTAAAACATAATTTTCACTTTCTTTATTTGATAAAAATTCATATTTATGGTAAGTTTACAATAATTATCTCTATATAGCAACATGTTATAGGTGTGTAACAACAAAATTTGGGTAGACAAATGGGGCTGTCATAGAGAGAGTCATTGTACGACTTTTTAAGTTATTTTCGTCATTTTAAATATATTATTTTTACATTATAAAAAAATTAAATTAATTATAACTCAAATAAAAAATAGCCAATGGCGAATCAAGGATTTGGCCTCCCTAAAAAAATTTTTCAATTAAGTCATCTTATAAATAGAGAAACTAATAAGTAATATATAGTGAAATTTCCCTTTAACCCCTCAAAATGAAAAATTTTCAATTGAATCCTCTTATAAATAAAGAAATTATAAATTAATATATATGGTAAAATTTCAGTTTAGCTCCTCTAAAAATAAAAAAAAATTGTTTAGTCACTTCAAAAATGATGAAATTATAAATTAATATATAATAAACTTATATTTTAATCTATGGAAAAATTATAATTGAATTATAGCTCCTGCTAAAAAAAATTCTAAATTCACCCTTGAAAATAGAATCCAATTCGGTTTGAATAACCACGGTTTTTTATTTGTATTTCATAAATCGTCAAAATCTCTCAGCTTGAATCAATTTTCGATTTCTTGTTTTTTATTGTTCAACCTTAATGAGAAATCGATTCGAGTTAGACTCTAACACCTTTAAAACATTGAGTTTAGGTCCCACCATAAGTAATCATATAAGATTCAAAGAAAATATCACTATACAACAAATATATATATGTATATATATAACATCATAAACCGAAATCTGATGCTATAATGTCGGATTCATGATGAAATGTAGAGTGACGACCGGGTGAATTTACCCCATTTGCTGGGAAATAAAAATTTAATGAGATTAATATAAAACCATTGAAGACGCACCGTCCTTATCTTCTACCTCATCACCATTCCACAAAATTTTATATATATTCACACATACATATACATATAACCCTATAATATATAGTTTTTAGTCAGTGGTCTGACTCAGCCATTTAACCTATTAAAATCCCACTCTATCTCCGCTGAGCTTATTTTTGGAAATATGGAGGCTCTTCATCACCTTCATAACAATTCGTCACCTTTATTGCCAGTGAGTTTCTTAGAGCGAGCTGCCCTTGTTTATGGAAATAAGGTCTCCATCGTTTACGGCACCGTTTCGTTCACGTGGAGGGAAACTCATCAAAGATGTTTACGGCTCGCTTCCGGTTTGACTCAACTCGGGATTTCACCAGGCGATACTGTAAGTTTTTCTTTTGGTTCTTTGTTTATCTCATGTTTAATGCACTAAATCATGCATTTTATATATTTTCTTACGAACAACGTAGCTGAATATGAATGAATGGCTTTTTTAGGACATGATATAATTCTTTCCAATGACAAGCAGAGTTAGTGGTTGTAACTTGTAAGACCAGTCCTTCTTCTTTAAGGAAGGCCTGAATTCGTTGTTCAATGTGACCTAAATTCGAGTTTGCCCTTCTCTTATACCTAGCTCAAATTAATTATGTTTTCAAATAATAAGATTTTTTTTGAATGAGATTTTAAATAAATAATCTTAATTAAATGCATAGGATAAATATTAAATTTTTATAATTCTTTAAGGATTAATAAATATTAATTTTTTTAAAAAAGTGTACATAAAAATTCATATATAGTGGTGTAAAAAATAATTTTCATTTCTCAAAATACGTACACACCACATTGACTCCAATTGGCTTTTGAAAATATTTTTTTATTATTTTTAGAAAATAATTCTCATTTTTAATTTCTTTTAAAACTCAAAAATATGTTTACTATTTAAGCAATATTATAGTAATTAAAAATACCCAAAAAAAATATTGTGATAAACAAGAGCAATGTACTTTATTACTATAAAATAATACAAAGAGTCAAGGTCAACATCAACATCAACATCTCAACCAAGCAACATATGAATTCATGCAGGAAGATGCATGATGCACGAAAATGCCATTAAATTTATTTTTGGTTTAAATTAGTTCCTTTTATTATTAAATATATTAATTTAATCGTATATTATTAAAAAATATTAAAAAATGATAAACTTTTTTTTTCATTGGTATAATCATAAAAAATTTCTATTTTTATTTTTTAATGGTATAATTACTAAATTAATAAATTTAACAATAGGACTCATTTGATGTGGTTAGGGCATGTGCATTCACCTCAAATAAATATTAATTAATTAGTAATATTTGTACTTGTACCTTCCTCTATTAATTTCAACTTCAATAATACTTACTATTCATATAAATATTTATAAAATAGGACAATCTTAGCAGTATGATAATAATTTATATAAAAAATTTAACATATAGTCATTAAATTATTTATTCTTAAATTCAATCAAAGGAGTAAATAAAACAATCTTAAAAATCCAGCAAACCCATTATAATATATATTATAAATAAATTTTTTGTACTTTTTAAAAAACGTATAACACGTTAGTGGTCCTGTATGAAAAGTCCAGTCATTTTTTTTCAGCTTTTTTCAGTCAAATATGATGATGCAATTTGCAGAGTCAAGTTGCATTATGGTTTGTGCAAGTCTTCTCATGAAAATAAGATATTTAAGTTCAAAGTCTTCCATAAAGTCAAGTTAATAATTATGGTTGCATTAAGTAAAACAAATGCAAAACTGAATAAATTAATACGTGCATGTATTTTTCTTATTAGCGTCGGCTTGTTTTCATATAAATAAGAGCTATGGAGGTGACTTCAATGGTTTAATTAATGAATTATATGTAATTATGTATCACATTCCTACCTCTTTCATGGAAGATTCATGTCGGCAATAAGTTCTGACATGGAAGACGTGCATGGGCTGCTCATCAGCTTCTTTGAAATAACCTAGAATTGCCTTTGTAGTTGACTTTTTCTTTCTTATTGATTAGGTTGCAGCTATGGCGCCAAATATTCCGGCATTATACGATCTGCATTTCGCCGTACCAATGGCGGGTGCTGTTTTATCTGCACTTAATACCAAGCTCGATGCAGCCAGTTTAGCAGTTATACTAGAAAAACTGGAGGCTAAATTCATGTTTATCGATTATGAATATGTTGATGTTATTGTGAAAGCACTTGAAATAATGTCACAGAACATGACCAAGCACCCTTTTTTTGTGCTAATCCAAGAACACGACCAGGGACCTGATTTGGTCTCTGTTGGTGGTAATAAAATCAAGTATGATGATCTTATTGCAATGGGGGAAACTGATTTTGAAATAGTTAAACCAAAGGATGAAGGTGATCCGATTTCCGTGAATTTTACTTCCGGTTCAACTGGTGAACCTAAAGGGGTATTATATAGCCATAAAGCTGCCTATCTCAAATCATTAGCATCGGTTCGGTTGTATGACATGGGGGTTGCGCCGGTGTTTTTATGGACAGTGGACATGTTTCGTTGCAATGGCTGGTGTTGTACTTGGACCATGGCGGCTGTCGGTGGCACCAACATCTGCTTAAGAACTGTATCAGCAAAGTTCATATTCGACTCCATTGTTCTTCACAATGTGACTCACTTGTGCGGCGGACCGGCCATTTTGAACTTGATCGCCGATGCGTCGCTTACGGTTCCTTTTAAGGTTCGACTTATCGTTGCCGGCGTGTTACCGATGTCCCGAGTGATGAAAGTTGAAGGATTGGGATATACTGTTAGCCATGCATATGGAATGACCGAAGTACTTGGTCCTGCTATTGTTAAGCCATGGAGATCAACCAATGAACATAAAAAGGATAACATTGTGGTCGAAAATGTCGACGTGAAGGAACCGGAAACGATGGCAAGCGTACGTCATGACGGGAAGACGATCGGAGAAGTCATGTTTAAAGGGAACACATTGATGTTAGGGTACCTTAAAGATCCAAAAGCAACAGAAGAAGCATTTAAAGATGGATGGTATAGGACCAAGGACCTTGGTGTCATTCACCCTAATGGTGTCATACAATTGAAGGACCGCGCAAAAGATATCATATTTACAGGAGGGGAAATTGTAAGCACATTGGAAGTGGAAGCTGTACTTTTAAGCCACCCCAAGGTGTCGGAAGCGGCCGTGGTCGGAAAACGAGACGATTATTCCAAAGAAACCCCTTGTGCTTTTGTGAAATTTAAGGAAGAGTATTATTATGGTGCAATGAGTTGCCAAGAGATTGTTGAATTTTGTGAGGAACGGCTGCCGGATTTTATGGTTCCTCGAACCGTGGTGTTCGGTGAATTGCCGGTCAACTCGACGGGGAAGGTGCAAAAGTTTACGCTAAGGGTGAAAGCTAATGGCATGCATAGCAATATTGGTCAGAAAAATGGGTGCCACACCTGATCATGGATCGAACTACTCAGCTCGGCCTAAAGGCCTACTTGAAATGTAGGAGGGTTTGGGTAAAATATAGGCCCGAAAAGTTAGCTTGCAAAAAAGTAAGGCCAATTTAAAAAACAGGTTGGGCTTCGGATAAGACACTTTTGGCCCTGGCCTAGGCCTGGGCCGTCCCGAATTCACTAAATGACAAAAAAATCTGCTCTTTTTTTTGTTTGTTTTTTAATGTTATTTTCTTATTGTTTTCTCCCTATTTTGCTATCATTTTACTATTATGTTGCTAATATTTTGTTGTTATTGTTTGGATATTGTATAAAATTTATTTTATTGTTAATTTTGTTATTATTTTAAAAACATTTGTTAATTTTGTTATTATTTTAGAGATATTTGGTTGTTAAGTTACATTTATCTTAGTGTTATTTAAGTCTATATATTTTTTAAATTTTATTTTCAAATTGTTGAGAAATATATATTTTGATGTTTTTAGTTTTTTAATGTATTTATATTTAAAAATTATATAAAAATTAATACGGGCGGGCCGAGTCGGGCCTAAGTTTTAGTATTTTCATTCGGCTTGAGCTTGGGTAAAATTTTAGGGCCATTTTTCGGACCCGGGCCTATTAATTGGGCGTGAATTTTTATTTGAGCCCGGCCCGGCCCATGAACACCTCTAGCCAGAGATCGTAGAAGGTTTTTTTTATATATAATTAAAATATATTGTCAAATTATGACATATTTTGGTTTATATCATGTGGTTGAACATTAATAGTGCTATGTCTAAGCTACTAAGCAATAAGCACGTCTAAAACAAAAACAATTTTATTCTCAAATTTCATCTTCATCTTTTGTTTATACAACGTAGTTAAGTAAATTAGTTATCGCATGTTAGATCAAACAGTAAATTAGTTATTCCGTTAAAATTTTTATCAAAATTTTCTGTTAAAAATTGGTCTTTATACATCAACATAAGATACATGTGGTCAATTATTTTGTCAACCACGCCAATTTTTAACTGTAAAAACCAATAAAATTTTAATAAAAATAACTAGTTTATTCTTTGATTTAACATACATAGACTAATTTACTCATTTTTCGGTAAACGGAGCAAAATACAATTCTGACTTCTAATATAGGAACTTTTTTGATAGTTTTACCTATTATTTTTACTATTACTATTAATTATAAAAAAAATATGTTTTTTATAGAGAGTGCATGTTAAAAAAAGATTATTGTCAATAAGGCCTTGATTTATTAGTTAAAGCGAATGTCTTGAGTCTTTGTATCTCAGGTTTGAGTCTCACCATATGTGTGAATCTCTGTCTCACTTCATGCGTGTGTGCCATGTATGAGTTTTATTTGTTTCTTTTTTATTTTTGGTTCGTGTGTTATGTACCGTACCTATAATTGTAGTGTATTGTAATCAGGGGCGAAGCCATGACAATTTTTTAGAGGGGGTTGGATGAAATTTTAATTTTTTATAGTCTATATCTTTATAATTTTTAAAAGTTAAATCGAATTTTATAATTTTAGGGGGGCTAAAATATAATTTTAACTTTACTAATTTAAATTTTTTTAAAAATTTTAAAGACCTAAATAACAATTTTACATTTTAGACCGCCTGGCACCCACTAATTGTAATCCCAAAGAAGATAGTGACAAATGGAAAGCAAAAGAATCAAGTTACCAAAACTTGTCCCATTCCCAATTAGATGCACAAAGCACAGACTCACATGCACTGTTGGAACCTTTTCTGCATTGTAATTAATCGGCGGGTCGATCTCAATATTCGACCACCTTTCCTAGCTACCTTCCAAATTACACCCTACGTAGGTGCATTCGTTAAAACAACGCTGCCACACTTGTATTCTTCTTCCTAAATTACATTATAATTATAGTGATTAAAAAAGATAAAATTAAATTGTTGGGTCATATTTTGTAATTTTTCATAGTTGGTGACTTCTACTGTAATTTATCCAATTTTTAAGCATTTTCCATGTCAGTTTTACAGTTCAGGTTTAAGGTTTGTAATTGTCCCTCCTAACAGTGTCGTTTTTAATGTTTAAATCTACATTTTTTTCCAAAAATATACTAAAACTTACCATTACACTCAACTTAAACTTGATTCCTCCTCGAAGTGACAGAAATCCGTTAATTATCTTCTGTTACAAAGGTCATTTCACTCTCTTTTCAGTAGAATAACTTAAAAATTATTCCTTTCATTATAAATGAATCATTTTTAGTTTATTTACTATTAAAAAAATAAATAATACTAAATTTTAACATCCCAACACTTATTGTTTAAAATATTATATATTTTTAAATTTTTTTATTATTTTATAAATAAAATATTTTATTTAAAGTTTATATTATTATTAAACAGTAGATGATGTCACATCCATTAGAATTTATTTTTATTTAATTATTTTTAATAATGCAAAAACTAAATTAACTTATATAAAAAATAGAATAATTAATTTAATTTAGCCCGTATAATTTAAAAACTCGATTTAGTTAACTCAAATTTAAATCTAATCCAAAACTTAATAATCTAAATTTGCTTAAATGAATTTAAAAACAATTTAAATTCAAAAAACTTGATTAATGAATTTAAATTATTTAAGTTTAAAATAATCTCGACTCGAAATATTAAAAAATTAAAATATCAGTAAAATGAAGGTCGAAGGGATTTTACTTTTGTTGACACACGTGATATATAAAATCTGATTTTATACAATTTTATACATGAAATTTTGATTTGATCCAATTCTCTTAAATTATTAACATAAGTATTGATATAACATCATTTTATGTTTATATATTGCATACAAAAATAATTATATTTATTCAATATAAAAATAGATTGATGTATTTATTTCTTTAAATGTGTATTATTAAATTAAAATTAAAGTTTCAAGTAAACATTCGAGCCACAATTCGAGTTTCGCGTGACACCAAATTATTAAAGTTCATGTATACAATTGTACATTAAATCGAAGTTTAAGTATAATTTTGAGATTTATCTCTTTAGAAAAATGTTATATTTTAGTTTCGAACATTTTATTATATCTAAATTTGATATTTAATTTTTAACATAATCCGATTCATATATTTTTATGATTTTATTAATTAATTCAAATAATTAAAATGTTACGTGTTTATATATAATCCGAATGCTATAATACATGACTTTTCATTATATATAATCCGAATGCTATAATACATGACATGCTTTTTCTTTTCTACATTACAAGAGAACAGTCACACTTAGATTAGACTGAAACTTGAGATTTAATCTACATATTTTAATTTTTGACATAATATTTATTTCAAAAAATATATTTTATTATAACGAGTTCAAATGAGGTTTTCTTTTCTTTTTTTTTTAAATCCATCTAGAATTTTTAGAGTTACTTTTGTTGCTACATGATTATCAAGTGTCCCAACTCATAAATTAATAGGAAGATAGTGTGCTTCAACACATTAGAACCCACATAATGCTCATACCAATCGGATTAATTTTTAATTATAAATACATTGGGAATAACACTCTAAAATACGCAATAACCCTTAATATAGGAGAATGGTGGGCTTATCTTATATAAAACTACCTCAATTGAAACATTTATTGGAGAATATAACACTAATTTGTAGCAATTACATCAAATGACTTGGAAGCTTATTTAGGAATTTGGTGGGGATGAAGATGATGACTAACACTTAAACATTGCTTTCGAGAGTTTTGGGAGGCAGAGATGAGTCCATTTCGATTTCAGGATCTGGTTTCTTCTTTTTGCTTTGCTTGACTTCACCATAGAAGTAGGAAAAGAAGCCCCAAAGCGAGAGAGCAAGTGAAAAACCCTTCTCAGCTTGAAACTTTTCATTAAAAATAATTACTGCCAGAATTTCTGTAATTGGTAATAGAACGGCTATCATAATTCCTGATAACAGTGATGACCCACAAAACACTAATCCTATTCCTCCCAAGAAGAAACCTTGCCATACTATTGCACTACAAATCACAATCACGTAGTATTTTGTTTCTCCCAACTCGAATTCCCTTGCTTCCCTTCCAATCACCTGCAAATAGAAATAACCTTTCATTAATAAATTTTAAAAAAATCACTCACCTGTCCTGTAAGAAGAGACGAAAAAACAAACACTGAAATCATTCTTGGCCAGCATCCCAACGGTGCAAACGACAGTAGCAACCAAACACATCACCAACTGAATCTCCATCACAAGGGCGTAGCTGATCTCTTGCTTTGCCTTCTTGTACGTTAGTTCCACCAATGGCATTATCAATGCATAGAAAACCGCTGCAGCTAAGGTCATTACGAACCCCAAAATATATTCCCTGTTGGGTTCATTCGCAGGCCGGTCGCTGCTCGAATGCAAAGCCAAAACGCCAGCCCCTATGCTCAACAAAAACACGGCGTTTATGGAGTAGGCAGTGAACTTTTGTTTCACCAACAGGAAAGCAAACACTGCCGTGAAAGCCAACTGCGACGCGATGATCAAAGAAGCAATCGAAACGGGGAGACGAGATAAGCCATAGGCGTAGAGGTAGTTATCGAGGCCTGTGATAATCCCGAGGACGACAGCGGCGAGGAACAACGGTCGTTCCATGTAGAAAAACTTGTTTTCCGATGTGGGATCGGCCGTCCTGGAACGATGCATGTAAGCACAAGCGATGGGGAGCAAGATGATGGGGCAGCCCGCGGTCTCGAGCCAGCTCGAGAACCAGATTCGGTTGCCACCATGGATGAAGTAGAGGCGAGCGATAAGTGGACCACCGCAGTTGCCTATTGCAAGGATGACGCAGTTTATGACTAGGAGAGCTTTTCTCATGGTTAGGTTCCTTCACATCCATGATATCATCCATTTTGTATAAAAATATTGGTATCATCAATTCAAATCTCACTTTTATCTTAATATTAGTTGTGATATTAATTCAATTCAAAAGTTAAAATTAATAGATAAATGCGTCAAATTATTCACAACCATACAACAATACAAAATAAATCACCATTTCAATTACTTGCTAAATATCTATCTATAAGCCACTTCAACACTCAATACCATGATCTTACACAAAGTGCATTCACTTTTAACGGCACTTTTAGTGGCGTTTTGATAAAAAACGCCGGTAAAAATCGGGAATTAGCAGCGCTTGTGAGAAAACACCGCTAAAATATGAACTATAGCGGCGTTTCAGCAAAAAACGCCGCAAAAAAAACCCAACTGGGTCGTAGTCTTCAGAGGCTTTAGTGGCGTTTTTGTATTAGCGCCGCTAATACTGACTTTTAGCGGCGTTTTTAAGTATTTGCCGCTAATGGTCGGGGGTTTTAGTGGCGTTTTTAATCAACCGCCGCTAACGTTAAGGTATTTAGCGGCGTTTTCGTTAAAGCGTTGCTAATGTTTGGCCTTTTAGCGGCGTTTTTAAATAAGCGCCGCTAAAGTTAAGATTTTTAGAGTCGTTTTTTTAGAAACGCCGCTAGTGTTAGGGGTTTTAGCGACGTTTTTGTTGAAGCGCTGCAAAAAATATTTTATCTTAATTGGTTTATTATTTAGATTAATTAAATAAAATTCAACTTAAATCTAATTAGATATTTAAAATATTCAGAAAAAATAACACATAGAAATAATTTGAAATAAATCACATGGAAAAATTAAAATACTATTATTTAAAATAATTTTTAAGATTTTTGGGTACATGATTAATACTGATTATTTTTTATATTATATATAGTAAAATTTTTTTATATAATCGTAAAACAGATAGTATGATTTTAAATTTAAAATATTGAACTAATTAATTATCAATATAGTTAATTTAGAGTTTTAGGTTTAAGGTATATATATATGATTATTAATTTAATATAGTATTAATTTAAATTCAAATTCTGGTTATTGTGGATATGAATATCCAAAAAAAGGTTAAAATTTTAAAATTATGTTTTTTTATTAGGATTAAAAAATTCGATGGATAATATTATTTAATTTAAATTCAAGGTTGGAATAGTAATACTCAAATAATTCATGACAAACATTTAATTAAATACTTAAATAAATTTGTGAATTTGAGTTGAAATCATTCAAATTAAAATATATGCATATACCTAACTCGCTATCATTCCTTTTGTTATCACTTCAATATTAAAAAAAAATGTCATATATATATAGTTGTTCGTCCTTCTTGTTTTCATTTATCTATTTGAGAAATTAAGAATACAATAAATTTGTTAATTAGAGAAATTTATTCATTTATCAATAAAATAAAATATTAAAAATTCCATACTTTATATAAAAATAAATTTTATAAAGGTTAATATTGTTTATTGCTACTTTATACAAAAAAATTTTAACTATTAATTATTGCTTAATCGATTTTAACTATATTTTATGATTATTAAAGATTTAGAGAATTTTTTGGAAGGTATTTTAAGGAGTAGGGGGTAGGGGTTAGGGATTAGGGATTTAGGGGTTAGGGGGATTTAAGGGTCAGGGGTTAGGGATTTAGGGTTTAGGGTGTCAAGGGTACTCAAGTTGGGGATGGTTGCTTTAGATTAATTAGTTTTATTAATTTATATATTAAATATGTTATTATATGTTTGTAAAATATATAATAATAATTTTAATATTAAGTAGTGACCGCTTGGTTTCGTTTCTCCAAATTTTTGTTACTACTCTACAAAATCTGGTTCAGCCTTCTAATTTATAGTAGAAAGGATCGTTCTAAAAATATTTATTGATGAACGACGGGATTTGGAGTGTTGGAAGCTAGAAGCCCCCTTTCGGTATTTTGGCAATGTTCCTAGGGCACCGATAGCACATGTCAAGAATCCTACAATTGGTGGAGGTTCAGTGATCATTTAAGATATTTCAAAGATGTATAGTTTATATTATTAAATCAAGAGATATAATATATATATAGATCACTTTATATATGCATGTATACTGAATGGTTAAATTAGGGTTTAAGGTTTATTTGAGACTTGTTAAATGATACATTTAATTAATACTTTTATATTTAAAAATATTTAACCTTAACAATTCGATATTTTTTTATATGGATATATATATATATAAGTAATTAGTTATTTAATTTGGATAGGATCAAAATATAAGAAAAAATAAAAAAAATGAAATAAAAAAAACTAAAATTTATAATTTTATCAAATACTTTTTGTTCGGGCATTTACTGGCTTTTGCGGCTCAATTGTAAAAACGCCACTAAAGATATGTTTTAGCGGCGCTATGCTGAAAACGCCGGAAATTTTCTTTCCAGTTTTAAAAAACACTGTCGTTTTTCTGCTACATTAACGGCATTAGTGGCGCTATATTACAAACGCCGCAATTGTTCATTCTGGTTAGACGCTGTCGTTTTATAGTGTCTGTATTTCATCCCAATTACTCCCAACACTTAGTCGAAAAAGCTATTTTCTCCCCAAAAATTCCCCCCCCCAATTTTTCCCCAAAAATCCCCCAAATCTAGAACCCTAGTCTGCTGCGCCCCAACCATCGACTCATCGACCGTCGACTGTCACAGTCCTATACCGTCACTCTCCTCTGCCGTCGCTAGGGTAAATCGATCGGTAAGGTTTTCCTCTTTCTCTCCTGCACTCAAATAGTTTTGCACCTGGTTCCGTCTGTCTTACAACCTCACATACATTGTTTTACACATTCATTGATAACTAAATGCGTAAATAGTTTATGGGTTTTAGACAATTTTTCACTATCATGTTTGGGACAGAAAAGATCGGGAAATTGTTATTAGAATTTTATCTATACCCATTGCATAATTTAGTTCATTGTTTTTTTTATTTCCTGTTTGTAGTTTAAAATAGTTTGAAACTGTTCATAATTTTGTTCATAATTTTCACTATCCTGTTTGTATTATAGAAAACGATAAAATGTTATTAGAATAATAATGTTATACGAATAATATTATGAAAGTGTCAAAAAAAATGATGGTGACCGTGACTGATCCATATAGTCTACAAATTTTATGTTATGTAGCCAATTGTGGATGAGGTGGAAAACATCTTATTTTGTATCTGTTTCTAAAGGGAAAAAGAAAAGGTTATATGATCAATGACTCCATTGATAGTGTTGGAAAACACCTTATCTTGTATATAAATCTAAAGGTGCTTTCTACCCAATAATTCTTACTGTATACCTTATCAAATAATTGATGTATTTGGTCCCATAGGCTATCAAGTAATTAAATTGTAATAACAATTCTCGTTGCATAATAATTCTTACTCTATAGCTTATAAAATAATATAAATCTAATAACATTTCTCGTTGCAAAATTTTGTTCATAATTTGTTTATGTCATGTTCGTAGTTTAAAGTAGTTTGTAACCATTCATAATTCCTGTTTGCGTTGTTGTGCTTAGTTTGCTGGGTTGGAAGGATAATGCTATTCTTTGGCGTGGAAGGTCAATTTTTTGCCGCTAGCTTGCTGTGTATTTCGCTGCAGAACTTGTCTACTTTTTGGCGTGGAAGGTAAATTTTTATTCTTCTGTTGTAATGTATCAGCCTTAGTTTGATTGAATGAACGGAATTTTCTGAAGGTAAATTTTCTGTTGCAAACAAAAGGTTTTGTAGTTAATCATCTTGCTCTTCGAGGTACTGAAACACATAAAGTGCATCCTCGTGCATGAAACACATAAACTCATACACATTCAACTCTATGATATGTTAATAATATCCGACTCAACCCGATTATAGTTAATAGGGTACCAATGTTCAATTGCATTTTACGATCCAATACATATATAATTTCATACCCAGTTCATTATCAATATACATGTATTGTCGTATCATATATAAAACATATTTCTATTCAATTTCCATATCACAACTAATTCCTTTTTAACATTATTGCATAGGCGATAGAGATCGTACCAATATATTATACTGAAACTTGAGATCTAATCTATATATTTTAATTTTTAACATAATTTGATCTCTCTACTTTCATAATGTCATTAGTTAATCTAAATTGTCAATACTGTTAACTATTTCAATTAATATGCTGACATCAATTTTTCTTAAGAACATTTATTCCAACAAAAATTTTATTTTATTATAACGAGTTTGAATGTTTTTTTTTAAATATTCAGGTTAGTATTTTCAACGTTGTTTTTATTATTACCTGATTATCAATTGAGTACATGTGTTTTTAAATTCAAAATAATTTAAATAATAATAATGATAAGAATTGAATTTAAAATTTTAAATTTAAAAAAATAGATAAACATCACATATATCATTAATTGATTAAAACTTAAAAAGTAATTTAAAATCAAATATCTTAAATATTTGGGCTAGCAATTTCCCTAAGTCACAAGGCAGCCTCTATTAATTTAGGCATCTAATTGATACTTACCTTTTGAGATGTTACATTAATTATAAAAATTTTAATTACTGATATATATATATTAGATTATGGCACATATATGACACGAGTGAAAAAAATTATATAATAAATTTATAAAAATTTATCTAAAATTAAAATTGACCCTAATTGAAATGGTAAAATTAATATAGTGGACATAAAATATATTCAAGGGCGAAGCTAGGAAAAAAATTTAGGGGCCGAAATTAAATTGTTATCTTTATAATTTTTAAAGGATTAAACAAAATTTTATCATTTTTAAGAGAGCCAAAGCGCAATTTTACCTTTATTAATTTAAAATTTTAAAAATTCAAAAGACTAAAATGATAAATTTTCTATTTTAATGAGGGTCGAGGCCCCTACCAGCCCCTAAATCCATCTCTAGATATATTATGTTCAAATCACATCATTGTTATTATGTCTAAACTTATCAAGATAAATACCCTTAAAATAATATTAGTCCTCTTATTAAAATATATCAAAATACCCTTAAATTTATGTTAATTTTTTATGGATTTTAGTAAAATATAAAAAAAATATCCTCTTATTATAATATATTTTTGTGAATAGACAAGTGCGTCCATAAAATTAGGAGAAAAGTCGTGTAAAATTATCCAAAAGAATCTTCAAAATTTTGATCATAAAATTGGTTGGTCGCCAATATATACCCCACCAAAAGAAAACCTCACCACCATGTGCAATTTTAAAGAAGCGATTAAATTATTTCTAAGTTTGCGTTTTGGTCATTTGACTTTAAAAAGTTATAAAATGATCATTAAACTATTTGAAAGTTTTCATTTAAGTCATCGAGCTGTTAAAATCGTTATATAATTTACACTACCTGCATCAATCGAAAACTTTTCTTCTAATTCAATTTTTTCATGAAACAATTTTAAAGGTCATGAATTTGGAAAACGAAATCCAAATAGCTTTCTTCCTAGATTGTCAGATCAACTTAGATCTAAGTTATGTTCTTATACTCACTAATATGTATTGATCTATTTTACTGGTCGTTGAATTGTCACTTGGAGCTCACTAGTACACTAATGCCACGCTACCCAAGATCTCCGTAGTGAACACTTATCGAGGTCGATTAACGTAGTCCGTGGGACGTAAACTCACTGACTCTAACTCATCACCAAATTTAAGGGTGAGTTTGGATAGGTGGTGCATTTACCTATGATTAGTGTAAAAACAGCAGTGGCGGTGAGATTAGATACTGTAGCGATATTGTAGCGTGAGATAAAAAGTAAGCTAAACGCAACGCACCACACTCAATCGCCCATCCAAACTCACCCTAAGTTCGAGAGTTTTCAAAATTAACAATTTTTAATACCTTCCTTGTTTCTTCCTCATATATATATAGGGTAAATTATATCAAATGTCACTAAATTATTAATAAATTACGATTTAGTCATTTAATTTTAAAAAATTATAAAATAATTATTGAATTATTCAAAAGAGTATACTCATTATCAAGTGGAAGAGTATACTTTAGATTCAAGTCAATCTGATTATCAGTGTCAAAGATTAGTGAAGAAAACTATTTGAATTTTAGTTTACAGATTCGTGACATTAAAACTATTTTATAAAAAAAAATGAACTATAGAAGAAAAGCTAAATGAGAGTTTTCAGTTGATAAAAATCATACAATAACAATTTTAATAATTCAGTGACTTAAATAAAAACTTTCCTTCAATAACCTTTTCGTAACTATTTAAAATTAAGTAATCAGAACGCGAATTAGCTAAAATATGTTTTATTATATATATTTTCGGCTATTTTACCTAAATAGCCCCAAAAATATTATATTTACAAAAATAACACAGGTTTAAAAACAATAACCAAAATAACCTGAAATGAACAGTATTTTGGACCCATGATTGCTTGATAATTGTGTCAGACTTTAAAAAAATATTTTTTTGGGTTTTGGCCTGTCAATGGCCGGAACCCGTGTATTTTTTTAATTGTATAATACTGATATACAAAAAAGAAGGAAAAAAAAATTTTTGCTGCTGGCCTGTCAATGGCCGGCACCCAGTACGAAAAAAAAAGGAAAAAAAAATTTAGGTGCTAGCCTGTCAATGGCCGGCGCCTAGTACAGTAAAAAAATTCGAGTTTTGGTCTGCCAATGGCCGGCAGCCAGTATAGTAATTTTTTTTTTACTTTTTTTCGTGTCAATATCACGTATCAGTATACGAAAAAAGTAAAAAAAAATTGGTGGTGGCCTGCCAATGGCCGGCACCACCTTTTTTGGTGGAAAGAAATATTTTTTTTTATTTTTTTCGTGTCAATAGCAAGTATCAATATACGAAAAAAGTAAAAAAAAAATTTGGTGGTGGCCTACCAATGGCCGGTACAGTTAAATATTTCTTTTATTTTTATATTTTTTTATTTTTTTAATATTTATTTAATGGATCTAACATAATTATTTTTTTAAATACATGACTTCGTAATATTTAAAAAATAATAATTCAAATAAGTAATACTACACGACAAATTAAATTTACATGCACAATAAAATATATTCATTCTACAGTATTAATATAAAAAATATATATTATTACCCGATACTATAAAAATACAAACGTTCGAAAAAATTATTACACGAAAATATAAAAATAAAACCTTAAATCCTGAACAACTATATTAAATTTATAGATATAAAAAAAAGTTACTTTTTTCGTATACTGATACCTGCTATTAACACAAAAAAATTAAAAAAAATTTGTTTTCACCAAAAAAGGTGGTGTCGGCCATTAACATACCAGCACCCAAATTTTTTTTTACTTTTTTTGTATACTGATACCTGATACGAACACGAAAAAAAGTAAAAAGAAAAGTTTACTGTACTGGGTGCCGGCCATTGACAGATTTTTTTTTTACTTTTTTCGTATACTGATACTTGATACTGACACGAAAAAAAGTAAAACAAATTTTTTTTACCGTATTGTGTTCTGGCTTTTTACTTTTTTTCCTACTTTGGTGCCGGCCATTTACAGACGAAAACTCGAATTTTTTTACTGTACTGGGTGCCAGCCATTGACAGGCTAGCATCAAAAAAAAAATTTCTTTTTTTTTGTATATCTGTATTATACAATTTTTAAAAAAATTACACGGGTTCCGATTATTGACAGGCCAAAACTAAAAAAATTATTTTTTTAAAGTTAACACAATTATCAAGCAATCATGGGTCCAAAATACAAGTGGGTTCCGGTTATTGTCATATCACAACTCAAATTTATTGTTTATTTCAAATTATTTTGGTTATTATTTTTAAACTTAGATTATTTTTGTAAATATAATATTTTTTTATAGGTAAAATAGCCTATATTTTACGACATTCTGCACGCCATCCGTTGGAATAGTTTATTCATACAATGCCTGAGTCAAAAATCTCACCTTCCTCACCCAAATCTCCTTCTAATTCAAGAACACGGCCATGGCCGTTGCTACCTCTTCTTTTACCCGCAATTCTGCTTCCGGTGGTTGCAGCTATAGTTGTTTACCAGCTTGACTCGTTCGACGCCGCCCCTATGCCCCTCCACGAGTTGAGTGTCCCCTTCGAGCCGCCCTTGTTGCATAACGACCATATGCTACAAGGGGCGGAGTTTTTGGGTGCCGGTAAGCTTCCGGGACCGGAAGATTTTGCGTATGATTCCAGATCTCAAGTAATCTACACGGGCACTGTAGATGGATGGATAAAGCTAGTGTGGGTGAACGACTCGGGTAGCGACACGGTTGTTGAGGACTGGGTCAACACTGGTGGTAGACCGCTTGGACTCACTTTGGGGCTCAACCAAGAAGTCATCGTTGCTGACGCTTACAAGGTCTGGTTTTTATTTTAATATATTATACACAAACAACTCCTTTATGTCTCGAGAGACAGGTTATAAATTACTTTAAAATTTTTAGTTTCGAACTAAAAATGTCTCTAGACATTACATGTTATGTCTCGAGACCTGAGACCTGAGACCTGAGACCTGAGACCTGAGACCTGAGACCTGAGACCTGAAGCAAGGCAAAACCTATTTACCTTTGATGTTTTTCTATTTCGAGATAAAGATAGTTTGTCTCAGACCTATTAACAACTGTCTCTTGTAATGGTCTCAAGACATGTTTTTTCAATCTTGAGACTCAATGACCAAATGGTCAAAATCCTGCACATTTAAATGTCTTAAACCTTAACCAAATGAATCTAAACATACCTAAAACTTATCACAAAATTTATTCATCCAATTCATCCATCTAAACATGATAAAATATTACCTCATCCCACTTGATCCCAGTCCGACCCGAATCATTAACAAATATAATTATAATCATATATCATTTTAGTTGAAGTAATGTATCTAAACATGATCAAATATTACCTCATCTCTCAAAACCTTATCAACAATCAATAATTAATTTAAGAAACACGTTTTGCATACACAATATTTGTAACATTTGTATATATATATATATAGGGGCTATTGAAAATAAGTAGAGATGGTGCTATCGAGGTGCTAGCAGACGAAGCCGACGCTATGAAATTTAAGTTAACGGATGGTGTCGATGTAGCTAAGGACGGCACGGTGTATTTCACCGATGCTTCCTACAAGTACAACTTGCACGAATTCTTTCAAGACATAATGGAGGGTAGGCCTCGTGGTCGGCTTATTAGGTTCGACCCCATTTCAAAACTAGCCGATGTGCTGCTCACCGATCTTTACTTTGCTAATGGAATTGCTGTGTCACCTCATCAAGATTGTGTCATCTTCTGTGAAACCCCCATGTATGTTTTTTTTACATACTTACAACCCCAAATTAAAATTCATCTCTTTCATTGTATATATGAGTTGATAAAGGATTACTGTGGATATGCAGGAGGAGGTGCAGAAAGTATTACATTGAGGGCCATAAGAAGGGACATGTTGAAAAGTTCATTGATAATTTACCAGGGATGCCTGATAACATCAAATATGATGGAGATGGCCATTATTGGATTGCATTGCCTACTGTAAGATAATGATATGACGGATAATTATTAGCTTTAATTTCCATTATTTAATTATTTCAAAAGTAGAAAGATTAAGAAGTGAATAACTAAATTACCAATAAGTCTCAAATTTCAGTATAGTATAGTGACTAAAACAGCAATTAAACCTTAATTATCCAATTCCTTTTATATGAATTAACATTTGGTGATATCACATTAGGGAAATACAATGTTTTGGGATATAGCAATGAGATATCCGATGGTTCGAAAGGCAGCGGCTATGGTTGATCGGTGGATAGGCTGGATAGGTCGAATCAAATCGGAGAAAAATGGTGGGATGCTGGTGGTCGACATTAATGGGAAGCCCGTTGCACATTATAGGGATGTTGAATTAACTTTTGTTTCATCTGGGTTTAAGCTAAAAAATCATTTATATATCGGGTCTTTTATCCTCCCTTATATTATCCGTGTCGATCTCGACCAACACCCAGCTCGACATAGTCAGTAATAACTTTCACTTTTACAGTTACAGGTACTTTAGTATTGTTATTGGTGTTGAAAAGTGTTTTCTAGAAATGAAAATCTATTATATTTTACTGTTATTTTTTTTATTCTGTTTTCGTTCTTATTGTACCATAAAAGTTCGTAACAAGATTAATATACTATTGGTTATCTGAGGTTTTTTTTTTGTCTTAATTTAATATTTGAGTTTAGTTTTAATATTCATTTTGATATTTTTTTCTCAATTAAGTACCTATGGTTCTTTCAGTGTGTTAAACATTCATGGAACATATATGTTGTTTGCTTTAGATGTTAAATTGAAAATTGAAGCTAAACTCAAGTACTAAATGATATATTAATCATATTTATATTTTATAATTTTTTTACTTATAGAGTTTAAAATTTTTATTTATAATGTAACAAATATTAACTTTTTGTAAAAAAAATTAAACTCTATAAGTATAAAAAAATATAAAATATATATTATTAATTAAAAGAAAAATGAATCCCACATTGTTTAGGAAGAAATTCTAAACATATTTATAAGTTTATATATACACATATTTATGAGTCTGAGCACAAAAAAAATACTTCATATATCAACATGCTTTTAAATTTAGGGTCCATATCCATAATTATTTTTAAGGACGACCTAACTGAATAATTTTGGTTCGGAAATGGACCTGGTACAATGCACCCAATAAATTGATTACTAATTTAATACCTTTGTTGAATGCTTTCATCTCTCTTGGCTGTAAAGTGTAAACAAACAATTTCTTAAATCACAATGAGACTGACACATATCCCAATGTGAAATGTTGGAAGAAGTATGGCCGGCAACGGCATATTATAAAAATTAATTATCGGTTTGTAGTCGTGTAGGACTATGAGTGGACAATGTGAAGCAGGTAACCATTTTGACGTTTTTCAATCTCCATAAGAAACCAGAATCTGTCAACAACTTGGTGACGGTTTTACAATGGCGGACTCGAGATCACAAACGGTTTCTCAATCACAGGCGTCTAGCGCCGGCGATCAACCGAGGAAGAGATTATGGCGCCCTTTCATTACTGTTTTATTCACGATGTTCCCCGTAGTGGCGGCTATGCTTGTGTACCAGCTCGATTCATTCGATCCTGCTCCACTGCCGATCCACGAGCTGGGTGAGGCACCCGTGGTCGTCTCGTTGCGCAATGAGCGCATGCTCCAAGGCGCGGAGTTGTTGGGCGCTGGGGAGTTACAAGGACCAGAAGATATCGCGTATGATTCCACGGCGAACGTCGTTTTCACTGGTTGTCACGATGGGTGGATCAAGCGAGTCAGGTTGAATGACTCGGTTGTGGAAAATTTTGTTAACACCCATGGTAGACCGCTAGGACTCGCACTTGGTCACAACAAGGAAATAATCGTTGCTGATGCATATAAGGTTAGTTTTTCGGATTAGTACCTAAACTTTGCAATTTTTTTCAACTTGGTCTCTGAACTTGTCTCATTTATAGTCCTTTTGATAACATGATTGAGAGTGTGCCATTTGACATAATCAGGGATTTAAATAACGGTCTCGGTCGCGTTTTCGGTCGCGTTACGTTTATCGCGGTTGCGGACATAACGGATGCTATTGCGGTCATCGCAAGTGTCGCGGTTGTGAATTTTTTTAAAATTCCAACAATTTATTGTAAAACATTCCAAGCCTTTTCCACAACTTCACTACTCTCCTTACTCTCTTCAGTAACCAAGGGCTTAACTTGACCACTTAGTTCTCCAATTTTACCGACTATTGCATGGCTTCCACGTTGTTCTTTACACTTGTGCACGTGTAAATCAAACAAACTCCTCTTTGTTCTTCACTTAAATTTTTTTATCAACAAATTCAACGTTTCATTACTTGAAAACACAGAGGAAATACACCCCCAAACTACTTTCTTTCAAAAATATTTCAGGAGAAAGAAAGTGAGTGCAAGTGTGCAACAGTTGTTCTGGTTTCAACAGCAACATGGATATTGCTTCAGCCTACAAGTACATCAGTTCAACTTCATCACTGTCGCTTCATGGCTCATCATCTTCATCCTTGCATCACTTTTCCTTTGGGGAAATGTTCTCAGGCTTCTCGGATGTTCAAAGTCTCTCATTTGTTTTTCAGGTGGTCATACAATCGACATATCCCATTGCCCGGCTGTTTCGCGCCGGTTGTACAATTCCACTGGCCCCCGCAGAATCGACCCAACCATGGACAGCAAGCACGCTGAAAACCTCAAGATCTTAGCTACTACTCACTCTTGCTCAAAAGAAGGGGTGGGCTGTGAACCTAAGCTAATTCTTTTCTCTATTGTACCTGAACGGAATCCCCAACCTTCATCTCATCCTTCAATCTGATGCTGCTTTAACCACTGTAACGGAAAATAACTGGAATAGCGGCCCGTTATTCCCGCAATTGGCCGTTACCCGTTAAATTGCGGCCGCGATCCACCGCTATTGGTGTGACTCCGCTTCATACCGTTATTTTTAGCAATAGCGGTTTCGGACGGCGCCACTACCGCTATATAACTGCCGCTATTCCGATATCGGTCCGCTATTTAAATCCCTGGACATAATCTTAAAGTCTCATATAAATTAGAATTTATCACGTTTAGTGGATAAAAAAATTCAGGGACTAACTTTGGAAATTTTGCTTTTTCCCTAATTCCTTGACCTTTCCTACACAGTTTTTTTGTTGAAAGGGTCTAATTCTAGTTTTAGTCCCACACTTTTTTAAATTTAGGGTTTCATATTTTTTTTATTTTAATTTTTGTCCCTCTACTTTTATGTTGTTATTAGTCAGTCCAATTCATGTGTATCTTTTTCATCATATTGAGGTGATTTGACAAACATCCAATTTAAGAGATAGAAGACAGCAAAAAAATAAATAGAGAACCAAAATAACTTTATTTATAAAATTAGAAGGTCAAATAAATTATTATGCCATTTACAAACATTGGGTTTAATTATAGTTTATCTTTATATTCCACTTTGGTGGTGTCTAATTTTATAGTATTATTCACAGTCTAAATTGATAATAGTTGTTGTTAAAGTGTTAACATATTGGTGGATATGCATGTTATCACTCTGTAGTAATTAACAATACTATCAACATCAACCTATTAAAAACATTATAAAAGTAGAGGACAAAATCAACGGCGAATCAAGAAATTCAGTATTGAGGTGGAAATAAAAAATTTTATTTTGGGAGGGCCAAAAATTTTTAAAAAAAATCTAAAAGGACTTAATTTGAATACTTAACAACTAGAAGGGGCTAAAACTGTTATAAGTCCACTTAAGCAAGAGGTACCTGCTTCCCTATGCAAATTTATGTCAAATCAAATTAAAGACGATTAAACTTTAGGGTTTAATCAGTTTTTGGAATCTCAACTTGTAATGTTTTTCGGATTGATACTTGAATTTTTTTTTTGCTTCTATATTAGAGTCTGAATTTTTTTATCTAAGTTAAGCTCTTGGACTTGATAATTATTTTCACGTTGGGACTTGAATTTCTTTTTTGTCGAAGTTAATTCTTGAAAACTTAAAGTTCCGGTCTCAATGTAAGAACAATTGTCAAATTAAGGGATTAACTTGGACAAAAAAAGTTCGAGCCCCAACGTGAGAAAATTTGCCAAGTTCATGCCCTAACTTGTAAAAAAAGTTCAGTCCCCAAATAGTAAATTTACCCTAAACTTAAACCATCATTATACAGTGAATGAAAACTGTTGGATAATGAATGCATCAGGGACTACTGAATATAAGCAAGGATGGTGAAGTGGAGCTGCTAACAGATGAAGCTGATGGCCATAAATTCAAGCTTACAGATGGTGTAGATATTGCAGATAATGGAATGATATATTTCACAGACGCTTCTTACAAATATAACTTAAATGAAGATATATGGGATATCTTGGAAGGCAAGCCTCATGGTCGATTTATGAGCTTCGATCCGGTTACGAGAAAAACCGATGTGCTAGTCAGTCATCTATACTTTGCTAATGGAGTCGCAGTGTCACCTAATCAAGATCATGCAATCTTCTGTGAAACCGTCATGTATGTATGTATGTATGTATGGTTTCCATTGCTGCAATTTGCAAACCCTTTTTAATGCTTGAACAACATTCAATTGCAGGAGAAGGTGCAGAAAGTATTACACAAAGGGGAGCAATCAGGGAGACCTGGAGAAATTTATTGATGATTTACCAGGCTTTCCTGATAATATTAAATACGATGGTGATGGGCATTACTGGATTGCATTACCATCGGTAACACGAATCTGTTGATATCCATTTAAACGCTTTGTTTATGTTTGTTGATAATTTTTCTGATGATTCAAGCATTATTCTACGAATTTCGGCAGGCAAATTCTGTTCCTTTGGACATTGCGTTTAGGTATCCTTTCATTCGAAAGGTTATGGCGATCGTGATGAAGTATATCGGACGATTACCTACGGAGAAAGATGCAGGTGTCTTGGTAGTTGATTTGGAGGGGAAGCCGGTTGCTCACTACCATGATCATAGATTGTCTATGATTACAAGCGGAATGAAAATCGGAAATCGGCTTTACTGTGGTTCCGTTCGGCACCCGCATATTCTCAAACTTGACCTGGCAAAAGAAAATTTGTGGCTTTCTTCTACTATCACAATGCAATGAGCCATTGAATGATAATGAAAAAAACTTTTGAGAAATTTTGTATCTTTAGGGTTAGTACATTATCATTTGTTGCTTAAGAGAGGCTCCCAAGGGCCCTTGCTTTTTCTCTCAATATATATTTTTGTATCTTTCCAGTTGATGTCCTTGGTAATTCCTCAAAGATCACGGTTTTGGGAGCCATATAATGCGGCAAGTGACCCCGGCAAAACAGGATTAGTTCTTGAGCGTCAATGTCAAATCCTTCTTTTAGCTTCACGAATGCACAAGGGGTCTGTCCCCAATGATTATCAGGCCGTGCAACAACTGCAGCTTCGAGAACTGCTGGGTGACTGTACAAAACTGTCTCAACTTGTATTGAGCTTATATTCTCTCCCCCAGAAATTATGATATCTTTCAGCCGGTCCTTTACTTCTATATACCCGTCTAGATGTTTCACGGCGAGATCACCGCTGTGAAACCATCCACCTTTAAATGCTTCCTCAGTTGCTTTCGAGTCTTTGAAGTATCCACTCATCACAGTGTTTCCTTTGAACATGACTTCACCCATGGTTTTACCATCAGCTGGTACTTTCTCCATCGTGACAGGATCTAATATGTCAACATCTTGCAAACCGAGATGTTGCGTACCTTGCCGAGCTTTCAACTTCGATTGCTCCTCGGGAGGCAAGGATTCCCATTCGGGTTTCAACACACAGTATGTACCAGGACCGTAAGTTTCAGTAAGGCCATACAAGTGAGTCACACTAAAACCCAACTCTTCCATCTTAAGCAAGATCTGTGGAGGCGGTGGTGAGCCACCAGTGCATATCACGACCTTGCTGGAAATCCGCTTTTGCTCTCTAACAGATGAATTCACAATCATATTTAGGACGGTTGGAGCTCCTCCCATGTGTGTCACATTATGTAAAGCTATGTTCTCAAATATTTTACTCGGGGAAACGTTCTTCATGCATATGTTTGTGCCACCCTGTGCCGCGACACCCCAAGTGAGGCACCAACCGTTACAATGAAACATAGGCACGGTCCACAAATAAACCGGCATCGACTGCATTCCGTGAAGGAAAAGCGTCGCGATAGTATTGAGGTAGGCTCCCCTGTGACTATAAACAACTCCTTTAGGCCTAGATGTTGTACCAGAGGTATAATTCACACTTATAGGATCCCATTCACTCTTTGGTCTTTTTATCTCAAATTCAATATGCCCAGTTTCTAAAAAACTTTCATATTCATAAGGCACAATGCTGGTTGGAGATGGATCGTCATCCCCTTCAGAAATCAAAACTAAGATTGGTGGTTTTGTGTTAGTTTTAGCAAGATGGTCGAATGCTCCGCGAGCGATTTCGAGTAATCCGTGGTCTACGAATAGGATCTTAGCTTCTGAATGTGCGAGTAGGACTGAAACCATGGCCGAGTCGAGCCGGGAATTAAGCGTACAAAGAACAGCTCCGGCCATAGGAACCGCGAAATGCAGCTCGTACATTGCTGGAACATTGGGAGCCAGAGTTGAAACCTGCTTAATACAATTTATTAGAGAACTCAAAATGGAAAATTTCCAATTTGATTCTTTAATTCAACATGGCACCTGCATGCTATATTGTTATATAACAATTGGATAAAAATTCAACGAAACACACACGAATACACCGCACAAAAGCATCCGAGTGACAGAACATAAAACCAGTTTGGTTCTGCATGTTGATGACAGATCAATTATAGAGGTACTATGTGAGTAAAAATCATGAAGTTATCAAAGATAAACTAATATATATCCTAAAAAAAGATTTTTTTTTCATTTCGACCAGCATCAAATTGTGAAAAAAAAAATCCAATTTACAGAGCTATGGCGAAAATGAAGATGAACCCAAAAGAAAAAAAGAAAAGAAAAATGGTAGATGCTTGAAAAAGAAACGAACCACATCACCACGGGAAATCCCGATCTGAGACAAAGCAGAAGCGAGCTTAAGACAACGTTGATGCGTTTGATTCCATGTGAAGTTACGACAACCATAAACAAGCGATGTTCTGTCTCTGTAAACCTTTGCTGCTCTTTCCAGGAAGCTAATGGGAGACAAAGGCACGTGATTAGCTGAGCACCGGCGAAGACCCTCCATGGATTTCCATGGTGAGGATCACCAATCATCAACGTAGGTCTGGGAAACATTGCAGAGGAAGTGCGTGGCCAATCGAGTGGATGAAGATCGTAAAAAACGGTGCATGGTCTCGCCGGAGAAGAAACTCAGAGATGGAAAGTGAAGTTTAGGTGAAAACGATACTCAAACAAACTGATTGGTTGTTTGTGTGTTTTTATAATCGACAGAAATGTAACGGACACGTTACCCCGCTCGTCGTGGGGATAGGCTGAATCGTGCGGTTGACGTGCATATCTCCATACTATATATGATTATGATATGTTTGGACAGTCTGATTTACACGATAAGATTTTATTAGTTTAAGTTAATTAATGATTAAAAAAAGGTTTAAACTACAAAAAATTGAGGAATGTGAGGAATTTGACATAAAAATTTAAAATCAGTCCATGAATAAAGTAAGTTGGTAGGTTGGCGTACGTGCCGCATTTCTTAAAATAGAAAATTTTCTCTTTAAATTTTTAGTAATTTTAAAATTTTAAATTAATAAAGATAAAATTGTACTTTGATTCTATTTAAAAATAATAAAAATTTAATTTAATTAATTAAAATTTAATTTCGGCCCCTCCTAAAATAATAAATTTTTCTTTGTCCCTGGGTAAAACTATCATATTGGCTCTTATACTAAGAGTTAAATTACATTTTGTTTCTTTAATTTAAAAAATGAGCAAATTAATCTTTATACATTATATTAAAAAGAAAATTAGTCATTTTTATTAAATTTCATCCAATTCTATTGTGAAAAACTGACGTGACTAACAAAATAATTAAACAATTACAAATAACATGTTGCATTTACCTCGTGTTAATGTACAAGTAGAGGCGAATATGAGGAGTTAGCAAGGGCCTTAGTCCCCTAAAAAAGCTTTCAATTCAATAATTTTATAAATAAAGAAATTATAAATTAATAGATAGTAAAATTTCACTTTCATCCCTCGTAAAAATGAAAAAAAAATGTTTTATACCTTCAAAATTGATGAAATTATAAATTAATACATAATGAGTTTTATATTTTAATCTCGTGAAAATTTATAATTAAATTTTGGTTCTCACTAAAAAAAATTTAGATTTACCCCATGTACACAATAAAAATTGATTTACTCTTTGATATAACATATATGAAAATGATGTAATAGAAAGAGAAAATATTTGTTTAATGAGGATGAGGCATGGAAGATTTGGTAAACATTTCTATCTACATAAATATTATATATAAAAGATGGTGTCAATATCAAAAAGGGTAAAAAATTTCAAGATGTAATCACTGTAGTATAAAAAATTGGAGTAAAAATTCAATTGATGTAAAAGGTATATTTAATGTAGATAAATTGCGGATTTAGTTCTTATATTTTATGAATTGATTAAATTTAGTACTTTTTTTTTGAATTATGAAATTTGAGTCTTGAACTAAATGGTAACAGTTAAATCCATTTTGATTAAATCCTGTTGTTAATCTTGTATTATGCATAATTGTTGAATGAATCTATGTTCTCTAATTTAATCATTTTTAATCTTTATATTTTTTGAAATTTGAAATTTTAGTTTGAATCAGATGGCAGCCATTAAATCATTAATTGAATTTTTGTGAGAATTATGTGAAAATAGCAAGTTGATATGGTATTACTCATGTGGTAATAACTTTTGTTTAGTCATGATTGAAATTTTAAAATTCGAAAAACGCATAGACTAAAAATGATCAAATTAAAATACATGGACTCAATTCAAGACTTGCACATAATACAAGGACTAAAAGTGATCAAATGTATTAAATCTACAACTTTACACGTAGCACATGACTAATAGAAAATTTGACAAACATATTTAACTATTACTTTTTAGGTTAGAATTGAAATTTTAAAATTTGAAAAGTATATAGACTAAAATTGATCAAAGTAAAATACTAAAACTAAATACATAACTTACAAACAATAGAATTACTAATAGTAGAATTTGACTTTTATATATATATATATACTAAGGGTTTCACTTTCACAAATACAGTGCATTCACAGGTACAATATAAGTATATATATTAGATCAACTACAAGTAGAATCAAACTAATAACAAGCACAATCGACAAAGAATAAAAAATAAAAAGTCAAACAAAACTTGTACATGATGACATGAAGACCCACACATCACATATAAAGAAACTCGAATATGAGTATTTAAGAGTTCGACTCTGCTTAAATATATAAATTTTTGGGTTATATCATTATTGGGGCATGAACTTTTTTTTTATCCAAGTTAGGTTTCGAACTTAGCAATTGTTCTCGCATTGTGGCTTAATTTTTTTTTGTCCAAATTAATCCTTGAATTGGGTAATTGTTCCCATATTGAGGCCTAAGCTTTATGTTTTCAAGGATTAGCTTGAACAAAAATAATTCAAACCTTAATATGAGAATAATTGTTAAATTCAGAACTTAACTTGAACCAAAAATTTTATGTCCCAATGTAAAAAAACTACGAATACGAACCCTAAATTATTTTGAGCTGAGATATATATGAATATTGAGGGTTCATGCATTAGGGTAGATTCTTTCAATTATTCTCACTGGTGGACCAACATAGGTATTGTCTTCATCATTTTACTTATTTCAGATTTTACTTCTCTTCTCGTTGGGGTGTGGGCTCTCGCCATTCTTTTTATCGATAACTTCTCATTTCCTTTCATTGTTGCATTATGGGAAGCTGGGACCAAACTATTGTACTGTAAATATACACAAGGTTAGAAATGAGAATAAAAAACAAAAAGTCAATCAATACTCATACATGATGACATGAGGACCCACACATCACGTATAAATTTTTGCATTATATCGGGCCTGAACTTTTTTTTTGTCCAAGTTAGGCTTCAAATTTGGTAATTGTTCTCACATTGTGGCTTAAATTTTTTTTGTCCAAATTAATCATTGAATTGGGCAATTGTTCCCATATTGAGGCCTGAGCTTTATGTTTTCAAGGATTAGCTTGAACAAAATAATTCAAACCTTAATATGAGAATAATTGTTAAATTCAGAACTTAACTTGAACCAAAAAAAAATTATGTCCTAAATTATTTTGCGCTGAGGTATATATGAATATTGAGGATTCATGCATTAAGGTATATTCTTTCAATTATTCTCACCACTGGTCCAACAGAGGTATTGTCTTCATCAGGTAGTAGTGGAAATATAGCGTACCATTCTCAGTTGTCCCATTATACTAATTTCAGATTTTATTTCTCTTCTTGTTGGGGTGTGGGTTCTGTAACAACCCGATAGTCACGAGTGTTGAAAAGTGCATTTTCGAGACTCCATTACCGTAAATCAGACTCGTAAATATTTTTAGTTGTGTGGTTAATTAGGTTTTTGTTAGGTGAATTTGCATGAATTAAGAGAAATTAGGTATAAGGACTAAATTGCATAAAGGGTGAAAGTTGAATTATAGATTAAAGAAAGGGACTTTATGCCATTGCTTATAAATGAGGCAGCATAAGATGGATATTTATAAAACTTAAAGTTAAAATATATATTATAATATTATATCTTAATTATTAAGTGTGTATATATATTATATTATATATTATAATAAGTAAATATAATAAATAAAAGAAATAGAATAGAAACGAAACAGGGAGAAAAAGAAAGAAAAGAAAAAGGGAAAGAAAGAAAGGAGAAATTAGGGTTTCAAAGTTCAAAGCTTAATTGGTAAGTTAATTTAGTCCCTTTTTTGTAATTTTTATGTTTTTAGAACCCTAGTATTAAATACTACTTAACCTATGTTGAAATTTTAGCAAATATTGAATTTTTAGATGTTTTTCATGTTGAATAATTTAAGTATTTGGGATTAAATTGATAGAATTTTAAGTTAGAAATGAAAAAGATATTAAATTGTAAAATATATTATAAGTTTTGAGTATTAGGGACTAAATTGTAAAAAATTCGAAATTTAGGGATTTGAGTGAAATTAGATAGTTGAATTTAGTCTAAAGTGGAAATTGAATGAAAATATGGAATTAGTTTTGAAGAAATAAAGTTAGTCTCAATTTAGGGACTAAATTAGAATTTAGACAAAAGTTGAATGAAAATTAAAATATTTAATGTGAAATTGTATTGTATTAATGAATTTTAATTGTTTTAATTCCATAGCTAATGTCGTACCGGAACTCTCGACTAAAAAGGGAATTTTCGGTTTGTATTTTTATAATCCGAATTTAGTTGTTAATTGTTATAATTCAATTTAATGTATATGGTAAGTGTTGAGGTGAGTATTATTGTGCTTTGCAATTGAAATGGATTGATTTAGTATGTGATGAATTTATTAAATTTATATTGATTGAATTGGTATATATATTGATTATTTGAATTGAATTGAATATTGGTTGTATTTGAAAAGTGAAATTAAACCTTATTAATTGTATCGGGCTGAGTCGGATATAAATGGCATGCCATAGGATTGGAAGAGTTCAGGGATTTTTTCGACTTCGAGTCGATGAGACACTGGGTGTCAAATTATTACTTCGGATAAATTCGATGAGGTACTGGGTACCAATTTATTTTGGCATGGCCGATGAGACACTGGGTGTCAACTTATTGCTTTGAATTATCCGATGAGGCACTAGGTGCCAAACTGGTGTGTTTTGGTTAGATCCGTGTATCCGTCCGAGTCCGAGTCATGTTAATAGGGGTAAATGAATAATAAAGTCTTATAGTTGATATTGAAATGGAATTGATATGAGAAATGAAGTAGAATAGTGAATTGAATATGGTATGGATAAAGCAATTGCATTATGGATAAAGCAATTGTATAAATGAAATGTGATTAAAATTGTGAAAAGCTATTTCCATAGCAAGTGATGGAAAATTTAGTATTATATGGTTTTAAATGTTCAATTGTGCTTAACATTTTATTATACATATTATATTGTTTTATTTTTAAATATTTAGATTATAGAAATACCACTGAGTTTATACTCAGCGTACGGTTTGTTTTTCGTGCGCAGGTTAGGTCAAAGTCAGATTGCCGATTCAACATCCATCAACGATCCCAAACTCAAAATGTGGTGATGTATGTTTCTTTTTGTGTCGGCATGTACCTAGGATGTCTTATGCTTATCATTTTGGGAAGTGAATGTAAATGATGTTATAAGATGATATTGGTTACTTATATACATGATTATTCGTGTTAAGTTGAGGTTTAATATGGAATGTTTAAGTTGATGCATAAGTGAGAGTGATATAGGCAAATTTGGGTTTAAATTGGTATGAATTTAGAATTGGCTTAAATGGTGTTTTATTTGATTATTTTGATAATATATGTGAAGTACCTATGAGGGTACATTGGTTAGGAAACTAAGATGATTGTTTTGACATGTTTTAAAGGTATTAAATCATGTTTTAAAGTGATTGAACGATTGGTTTTTGAGTTGTTTGGTGTTCAAGGTTGTAGGGAAGGGTAAACTTGATGTTTAAGGTTCATTTTGAGTCCACGTGGCTAACACATGGGTGCGTGTCCCCTGCACCTAGGAAAATTTTTGAAATTTTGCAAAAAATTCCTAGAGTACTTGATTTAGTCTCAATTTGTTTCTAACACATATTTTGAGCCTCGAGGACTCATAAAAGGGACAATATGATTAAATTATGGTGTGTATGCTAGATGATTATATAATATTCCTATTTGATATGAAAAGTCTGGTAATACTCCGTAACCCTGTTTCGACGACGGATAAGGGTTAGGGGGTGTTACAGGTTCTCGTCGTTCTTTTTATCGATAACTTCTCATTTTCTTTAATTGTTGCATTATAGGAAGCTAGGACCAAACTAATGTACTGTAAATATACACAATGTTATAAATGAGAATAAATTCATTTGAGGTTGGAAATGGGGTTGCTTGGGATCAAGTCAAGTTTTTTATGCCTATAACATAGTACTCTTACCACAAAGCTATGTGGTTGTTGGCAAAATAAAGTCATTTATATATATTAAATTATTATGCGAGTGAAAAGTTTACGATGTAAACTATACTCAATGTTGTTAAATTATTAGTAAGTTTACATTTTGGTCATCCAACTTTAAAAAGTTATTGTTATACCTCCATTCGCGTCAAGGCACCTAGCAAGCCAAATAGGCACCCAAACAGTAAGCCTGCCACTAGTGAATTGGGAGGTCACCTATGAGTTTTCCCTTCCGAGATAACCATCTGAAAAAGTGTAGGCCATTTGTTGTCCGGATCTCAAAGACTTCATAAGATACATGAACTTGTTGGTCACCAAGGATCACGTGGGCTCAACTCCTCCTTACTGTCAAGTCAGAATAAATGACAAAATCTATCCCATCACATACATCCTCGTTCCGTCGAAGACATTTACCCTACACGTTCCATAATGATGACTTAATGGCAAGTCCAACATGTTAACATAACCTTACACGGAACCCTCGCATATAAATACCCCTAACAATGAGGAATAAGGGATCGACTCTCTAAGAGTATCAAGCCTACATTCTACCAACCTATCTCCAACTCTCAACCTAAATACTCTCTTCACTTCCACTCTCCATAACCTTCGGCTCTCCACCCCGACTAGGTGAATCGACCTCCATACACTCTCTCCTCTGTACCACTTCTATGTTGTATCATTGTATGGACAAAATGATCATTGACCTATTTGAAAATTTTCATTTAAGTCACTAAGTTGTTAAAACCATTGTTGTACAACCTTTTTTGTTTGCATTATTTGCACCTATCGAAGGTTCTCATTCCTCATCTCTTCTACAAAATTTGGTTTTTTTAAGGAAACAACTTTTTATGTCACAAATCTACAAACAAAAATTCAAATAACTTTATTCTCCAATCTCCTAGATTGACTATCAATGGATACTAATCCATCGTATTGTTTATCGAATTAACATTTGGAGCTCGTTAGCTAAACCTTAAAAAAAGTTTAACAGCCCAATAACGTTAATGAAAACTTTTGAATAATTCAATTAGTTAAATAAAAACTTTCAAAAATATAAATATAGATTAAAAGGGAAAGGAAAAGAAATATATGGATCCATAGCCCATTCAAAATCTCCCCACTCCCTCATTTTGCAGTTTGGGCTAAACACATAACATAAAGTAAGCAAAGTCCAGCAGCGCCTACATATGATATGACCCAACCCAACAAACATCATATATTTTATGTAATAAGCCAATAACATGATGATGTTCTCATCCAGCTAATCATAAAACAAAACAAGGAAAACCCAGAAAGAGATTTCTCCTGCAAGTGTCATCCAAGTTGGGTTGTTCTTATTTACCTGTATTTGTCATTGTCTTGTCATAGAACAAACGTGAACATGGTTACGTGTCTCTCTGGATTCTCAACCGTTTAAAACCCCCTTTTTTGTGTTTTCTTTTTGTGGCCGGCGTTCACAAAGGTAGAAACCCATGGTGAAAAAATGTAAAAAAAAATATGATAAAGAAAAAAAATGAACTAAGTAATATCATCCTTAAACTTGAAACTCAATTACTTTCTATGTTGCCGACTACCTGATATATGACACACATTTTTGCCCTTTTTTCTTCTTTTTTTTTCAATATATGGTAGGTCACAGTCACTCACTGTCTTTGTCTCTTTTATTATTAATCCCTTGGTTTTGTTGGTTTCTTTCTCCTCTCATATTAACAGAACCCCTAAACATTCACTTTCGTTTTAGTTTAGTCCCTTTGTAAAGGTGCTTTTTCACTTTCATTTTATTATTATTATTATGGAAATGGCTAAAAGGGCATGTAAGACGACGGTAAATTGGGTTGATGATGATGATGATGAGGAGGAGGAGGAGGAGCAGAGAGAAGAGAGGATGGTGAAGATAAGGGTAGTGCCTCGAGAGAGATATGAGAGGATGAATACTTTCATACACTACTCTAACTCTGCTGCCATCTCCGGCGGCGGCGGTGGTTGTCAAGCTGATGAATGTGGTGCCGATTTGAAAGATGCAAAGCAATATCATCGGCGGCATAAAGTCTGTGAGCCACATGCCAAGGATGCTTTCGTTTTGGTCAAAGGCATTCGCCAAAGGTTTTGCCAGCAGTGTAGCAGGTTGAATTAAAATGTCCAAATTTATGTCTCTTTGTTCTGTTTCAGACAAAGATTTTGCTGTGTTTTTTTCTTTTTCTTGTTTCTCCTAGTATCTAACAGTTTAATTATGTGTGCAACTTGGATCAGATTTCATGAAATATCAAAGTTTGATGGTACCAAAAGGAGTTGCCGGGATCGGTTGGCCGGACATAATTTGCGGCGGAGGAAGGTGGTGCAGTCAGACCAAGAAGCGGAGAATGATAATAGTAATAATAAGAATAAAGCATCCTATGGAAAGGGAACTGCCACTCCAATGTTGCAGCAATGGTACCAAGAATTTACCAACTAGATAACTACAAAATTCTGTCATCTTTTTTTGTTTTAGATACCTTGGGTCGGTTGTTTTCCAATTGGGTCCTTTGTATTTATTGGTTGCTAAAACCAATTTCTTGTATGTTATTTATAATCCAAAATTTTACTACCATATTGTTTTTCTTATTACTTCTTGTATGTCATGTAAAAATTTTAGGGAAGTTTTTCTTTTTGTATTTTTTTATTTATTTTATAAAAAATAATTTTATCACTTATATGTCAATATAACCTAAGTCATTTCATTTTTTTTTATAAAATGACTTATTCTTTTGAATAGTGCAAGTCATTATATAAAAATTAATTTAAATCAAATTTAATATTATTATATTGATAATAAATTTTATTTTTATTTTTAAAAATATAATTATGCAAAAATATATATATACTTCAAATAAGCATACATAATATTTAAATATCGATCAAAATAAATTATTCACATTGGAAATTTCAAACCCCAGTGTAAATCCAACTGCCTAACTTTTTTACATAAAATATAAAAGCCTAAGCTTAACCCAATAGGCCTATTTAATTATTCATAATATATTGTTTTATATTATTTATTTTGAACTTTGTGGGATATATACTTTAATTTTGGTCGAATTTATTTTGTAATTCTTAAATTTTAATCCTAACCTAAGTAGTAATAGTTGAATCGATTTGGTTATATTTTGCTATTAATATTGTATTATGCATAAAGTTATATATATTTTTCTATATTCTCCAGTTTGATCAATCATGGTCCATATACTGATCAAAATTTAAAATTTAATTATTGATGCAAACAACAATTATTAAATTCATCAACTGGCATTTTTGGGTTGATATGTGAAAGTAGCAACCTGACATGATATTACGTACATTTGATAATATGTTTGTCACATAAATGTTTGGAAATAACTTAACTTAACTTCCTAAATTTAATGTCCACCATTTAATCGATATTAAAATCTTAAAATAGAAAAGTATAATAATTAAAAATGATCAAATTAAAATACATGGACTAAATCACAACTTACACATAGAACAACGACTAATAGTTTAGCTAATTTAATGGTTTGATTTCGAATTTCATCTCCTATTTTTTATGAAAATTGAGAAGTTAATCCATCTATTTTAATTTGTTAGAATTCAGTCCTCGTACTTTATGAAAACCAATAAGGTAGTCCAATTGTTGCTAAACACATGAACTTGAGTTCTTGATTTTTGTTAAGTTGTTTAACTACTAAATTTTCCTAATTAATTAAGTATAAATTGCTAAACTATTAATTTTCAATTCAACAATTTAGCAATAAGGCTTAACAATATTATCCAATTGGATTAGCTTCTCAATTTTCGTAAAGTATAGGGATTAAATTTTGACAAATTACGGAAACTAACATCTCAATTTTTATAAAAAAAGATGAAAATCATACTAATTAACCTAATTCAATTAATCGATGATAAAAAAAATATGCCCCAAATTTTTATACTCTTTGTATTTTAAAATAAATAAATAAACTAATTTAATAACCATGCAACAAAAAAAATTTAATTTAATAAAAAAATTTAATGATTATAACAATTGAATTTATATTTTTAAATTAAAAAATTACAAAAATTGAATTTCTAAAAATAAAAATAAAGTTTAAATTCACTAAACATTTGCTATGTTAATCTTGTGAGAGGCTCACAGTAGCAAGACAACCGCTGGAAGCACCTGCATCGCCACCGTCACTTGCTCCGCGTCATCTGTCGAGCACCGCCGGCTGGACGTGGCGGATGGGGTGGATGTGATATTGTTAGAACGCGAAGGGCTGAATAGTTGATGTGTGCCTGTTAGAACATTATTACATCCAGCAAAGGAAAAACATGATATATACTAAAAAAAGACTCATAAGGCTGCTAGTGTTTATATAAAAATCAATCATGTTATATATAAAATTGATTCAGTGATGAATTATATAATCCCACATCAGTCAGCCAATTAAACAGTGTGCTTTATATAAACATAACATAAACTAAAGGAAAAAAAAAGTGCAAATGTTTCTGGACGTTAACATGGTCATATACAAATGGTGAGTGGGAGGCTCTGCTTTTTTTAGGAACTGCAAAACTGCAGATATGGACAATGAAACCCTCCCTTTTTCTTTTTACATTGCTTTGTCATTTTTCTTTTGACTTTTAATCAGCAGTCAGTAATTTCCAAAGTTACTATTACAGAGTTTTGGGGGCCAAAAAGTAAAACTATAAGTGTTTAGGGTCAAAATGTAGTTTACCATTATATCAACTTGTAGATCTTACAATTTTTAAAGGACTTTGAAACAATTATACCATTTTAGGAGACAAGGTCACTTTTTATTTTATTTTTCATAATAAAATTAATTATTATAATAAAATATTGTTATACAAAATAATTAAAATTCCACAAAATACCCAATATGTGGGTCTATGAAAATGATATTGTTTTTTTTATGATGAAGATTTTATGGATGTCAATTGCTGAAATATGTTACATCAAATGGCAATAATGCACTGCAAGTAGTATAATAATTAATTAAAGAGGTTTGCTAATAATAGGAACAATGGTTTCATTTGTGCTGATTTGTTTAGATTTTATATTCTTTTATATGAGATCTGAATGGAAAATTAATTAGGTATCGATTTGGAAAAATATATTAGATTAAGTGGTTTGAAATTTGGTATGCATAAATTGAATCGGATTTTTTTTAAATTTTAATAATTTATTTAACCAAATTAGATAGACCGACGAACCAATTGTCTGATCGATTCACCGCTGATCTAATTTTGTAAACTTTACTTTACATTCCTAGTACACATTTAATTGGTTTTTGTAGGAATTAAGAATACTAAATATGTTGATTGAGCCTTAGCTTAATTAGTATTATTGTTATTGTAACGGCAACAAAAACGTGATTTCAAATGCATTTTTCCTCCATTTTAAGTCCTTTTGGGGTTATGGGTGGCTTTCCAAGAGCATTTCTCTTCTGTTTTAAGTTTTTTAGGTTATAGATAGAAGGAAATATTGTAAAAAAAGAATGCATATTATAAATGCCATTGATTGAGAAAAATAAATACGTTTGACCAAGAAAAAAAAGAGTCAACTATATTCATGGTTATTCAAATATCAACAAGTGTACATTTTGGTAGTACGAAAAGTTTGAGATATTTTGGTTATGGTTTAGAGACCAAATCGATATTTTAGTTATAGTTAAGGGACCGAATTAGTTCTTAAGCTTATCAATTAATGTATCATATCATCGATTCGTTAATGATTATTTTGTAGATTTTCATAGTTGAGTGGTCAAAATGAAAATTTTCTAATAATGGGGTGACTTAATGGTGCCTTTCAGATTACAAGTTAATGAAGATGAGACTTAAATGATTGATTTTTAATAGTTGAATGATCAAATTGTAATTTTTTATAATTAGATAATGAGAATATAAATTTACTAATAATTAAATGACCAAAAGTGAAAATTACCCAAAAAGAAACATTAGTGTTATTGGGGTCTGTTTTTACCCAAAAAGTAAAGAAAAAAGAAGAGGTAAATAAATAAAAGTACAAAGCTATTATTGGTTCCCCCAAAGACCTTAACCCAAACCACAAAGCTCAAAAAGTCCAAACCATGGTGAAAAACAGAGACATGTGATGTGAGCCATACAACAAGAAGCCGAAAATAAACAAAACAAAAATTACAACACGTTATCTTTCAGATCGCTCCCCCTCCTGTAAGCCTAAAACAGCAAGAAACAAACTTCAATTAACACAATAACACACACAGGGAAGGAAAAAAAAAGAAAGAAAGGAAAACAAGGTCTCTTCTTCACTGCACCACTTGTCCTTCACGTTTTCCTATCTTTAGATTCCTATCTTTTGCTCATATTCATGAATAGAGAGAGCTTTTTTCATTTCTAAGCAATCCCTAGCTTTTATTTATTTTTATTTTTTCTTCCCTTTCCACATATTTCTTTCAATGGGTTGTGTTAGTGATAAGCGTTGGGAGTCGTTTCCCGATATGTTCTCCGCTGGGCTATCCCTAAAAGAAACACAAGATGGAGAGAAAGAAGCTAAATTTAATGCTAAGTTCCCTTTTGAGAAGGTGTTTCCAGTTTATGCAATGAGCCTTTGTAAGCCTGACACTGACTCTATTCTTAATTCGGGTCGTGACCCAATTTGGGAAGCTGTACGAGAGGAGGCCAAGCTGGAGGTGCCCAATTTTCATACTTATTTTCTCCTCTCTTTTTTTTTTTTAAATTGTATTTTTCTTGGGGTATTGCTTGCAAGGTGTTCGTTGATTTGTTTGTGATGGGATTTTGATTATTTAAGATTTATAATCAGAAACAAGTTGATAGTTGATGGATCTCATGGTTAGTTGACTATCTTTGATGATATTTTCATGGAGTGTTGGGAGTTTGTTGCTAATTACATGGTCTTGTCTCTTAACCTGGCTTCAGTTTTTCTATTATCATATGCACGTTAAATTGAAATACTGGCTGTTTATTAGTACAGATGGAAGGATCAACTGATGTCCTCTATGACAGCTCTTAATTTGCCTTTTATTCTTGATGATCGTGTGAGATTAATTGATAAATATGCTGCTACTTGGTGCAGGCAGAAAAGGAACCTATTTTAAGTAGCTTCTTGTATGCAAGTATCTTAGCGCATGATTGTTTAGAACAAGCATTGGCTTTTGTTCTTGCCAATCGTCTACAGAATCCTACACTCTTGGCAACTCAACTTATGGATATATTTTCTAATGTTATGATGCATGATAGAGATATTCAACGATCAATACGCCTGGATGTGCAGGTACTCTTTAGAAAAGACGATATAGAATTGATGTTTGATTGTAGAAGTTCTTACCGAATAATCATTTTAACCGTATTTTTGCATTTGGAAATGCTTTATTCTGCAGGCATTCATAGATAGAGATCCTGCTTGTTTATCGTATAGTTCAGCGTTACTATACCTTAAGGTAATATATACTTTTCTCGGATACTTGCTCGTGTATGCATAATGTCTTAACTTTTACCCCAAACTGTTACAGTGCAGCCCTTGTTTTGGTTGGTGTATTCCTAATGGTGAAAAGCTAGTTGATTTATTATGGTTTCAGATATAAAGAGAAGATATGTTAAGATATAAGACATATAAGGCTGTTAGCAACCGTTGGGCATCGAATTCTGTCTCTGACTGTCCTTACAAGTTCCATCCTTTTTCAGGGATACCATTCTCTGCAATCATATCGAGTAGCTCATGCCTTATGGAAGCAAGGGCGAAATGTGTTAGCACTGGCATTGCAAAGCCGGATTAGTGAGGTATGAGTTTCACTTCTAGTCATTTGATTAGGTGTATACCTTTTTTCATATGCCATTTAATATTTCTTTTACATACTTTTCAGGTTTTTGGAGTTGACATACACCCAGGTATATCTGTTTCTTACTTTAATCTTACAATGTTTCTCATGCTTCTTGTTATTAAGTTCCATCCGACTTATATGACATCTTCCTCTTATAAAAACGGGAAAAGAGCTATGTGCTTTTGTTGCATGAAACAGCTTATAATATCTGTCTTTCTTTTTGAGGGTTTACATGGTGATTTTTGCTTATTCAGTTCAGTCTCTGCGGAGATAATAAAGGTTTTTTAATGTCACGATTTAATGCAGCTGCAAAAATCGGAGACGGTATATTATTGGATCATGGGACTGGTGTTGTTATTGGTGAAACAGCAGTTGTAGGAAATCGTGTTTCATTGATGCATGTAAGCTACTTTGTTGTCATTCATTTATGATTTTCTTATGAAAACCGATTCTGTTTCCCTTCTCTCTTTATCAAATTCCACCGTGTTTATTGTTAATAATCCAATAAAATAAAAGAAAACAGAATTTAGTGCAATTCATTGGAATTTAGAAAAAACCTTATATAATGCTCTCTTTCAGGGTGTGACCTTGGGTGGGACTGGGAAAGAAACCGGTGATCGCCACCCAAAAGTTGGTGATCTTGCACTACTCGGTGCATGTGTGACCATACTTGGGAATATAAAAATAGGTGAAGGTGCAATGATTGCTGCTGGTTCCCTTGTACTAAAACATGTTCCTCCTCAGAGGTATATAGAAACTTTCCCAAATATCACGATTGCACTTCATTAAAACCTATGACTAATTCCTAAATGTTTGATATGCCTTCTCGGGGTGTTTTGAAGTATGGTAGCAGGTACACCGGCACAAGTAATTGGATCCATAGATGAGCAAGATCCATCTTTGACAATGAATCATGGTAGGTCTTGTGCATGAATGTTAAAACACTATAAGAGAGTATTTAACCCTGTGAAATATATTGGACTCGTCTAGGATGGAACTTGGATTAGTTTCCTGAACTTGAACCATGTGTTCGGAGATGTTTTATCTGCCAATCAGATTCGGCTTTAACTTGTATCATCTTGGTTAAGGTTGTATATCTACCGAAATCTGCATAAAATGGGGGATTAGTTCATTAGAATATGTAAAAATGACTAAACTATTTAGAGCTCATGGCCTGAAGTATTGTTATAACTTCGATGGTTTAAGTGAATGCCATTCTTGCTTATGTTAGTTTCATTACCCGGTACTATATCTCTGTCCTAATTGCTATACTTGTTATGATGAACATGCAGATGCTACCAAAGAGTTCTTCAAACATTTAGCTGTTAGTTTTAGAGATGGAAGATCCAAATAGTAAGCATCCTTTACTTGCTGTCTTGTCTCCATATTTTTAAAGAAAATATTACCATAGCGCTTTGCTTTGATTCTAGAAACTCTAATTTTTAACCTTATTTTTTCAGAGCCAAAGAATGATGAGGAAAACAAGGATGGTGGACATTGATGTCAATGTCCACTGCCAGTTGCAGCTGTATGTAAAGAAAAATAAGACTAGAATGGTAAAAGTACCATGGAAGCCTGCATTTTGTCCCCTCTACTAAAAAAATGGCAAATTAATCCCTCTGAGTTAGATTAAAGAGCAAACTAGTCATTCCGTTAAAAATTTCATCCATTTTTGTTGTTAAAAATTGGTTCTTGTACGTCAGCATGAGATAGACTTGGCACACAATGTGCTATTGTTTGAATATTTTATCAATCATGCCAATTTTTAACTATACAAATGGATGAAAGTTTTAATAAAAATGACTAATTTATCCTTTTTTTTAGTAAAGGAGGCAAAACGTAATTTAACTTCTAATATGAGGGCTTTCATAGTACTTTTACCTACAAGAATGTAGGCATATGGGTCAATTGCTAATTTATTGCCCCTCCTAATGTAGCTGTCACTAACAAGACGAGACAAACGTGATAGGGTTTTTGTTTTTCTTGTCTTGGGGTTATGTCTATTTGTCATGTAATGCCCTAAGCTAGAGTTTCTTCTTTCTTTCTTTAATAAACTAACTCCCACATTCTTCATTTCAATGCTACATTATATACTTTCTAATTCTTTGCTTCAATGCCATGCCCTACATGTGTCCCTCTGCCAGTGTTACTTTTGCATTTATAAAATGGTGAAAGTATCGTGGAGGTACATTGGCGTAACATGTGTTATTGTTTAGTTATTCTGTTAGTTATATTATTTTTTAACAATAAAAATGGATAAACTTTTAATAAAAATTAATTTACTCTTTGATCTAATGTATAAAAATTAATTTGTTTATTTTTTTAGTAGAGGTAGCCTCCATGCTCCATGGATAAAGTTTTTCTTTTCTTTTTTTTTTACTAAAGAAAGTGTTAAGCAATAATATGTTAATTCACATGACAATTTGTATATATTTTATATATTAGTTATGACATGTTAGAAAAGACAATATTATTAAAACTAGGACTTTATTTAACATATTAAATTCAAACTATCTAAACAATATATAAGATGTAAACTCTTATCTATAAACTTCGAACTTATTGCCTTTTTTGGGTAAATTATTTTTAAAATCATTAAATTATTAGTAAATTTACTTTTTGGTCATTCAACTTGAAAAAGTTATAAAATGATTATTAAACTATTCAAAGTTTGGACTATTAAAATTGTTATTGTATGACTTTCTTTATTTGCATCGTTTGCATAAATTAAAAGCTCTTGTTCTCTTCTTTTACACTTCAATTTTTTCATGAAATAGTTTTTAATATCACAAATCTACGAATCAAAATTTTATTCTCTAATTTCTAATATTGATTGTCATATTAACTTGAATCTAATGTATGTTTTTCTACTTATCGACAGGTGCTAATACATTATACCGATCGTCGAAAAAACTCAATTATAAATTTATACACAAAATAACTCGACAAAAATATAAACTTATACACAAATTTTAGCATGAATTTGGGTTATAATAAAGGTAAAAAAAAATAGTGATATTTGGGTTATGCATTGAATCCATAACAAGATTCCATCAAATTGATAAAGAGGAAACATTGAAGAAAGAATGGTGTTTGATTTATTAATTGATTGTATGGCGGAAAATACATAAAATTACAGTAAGAAAATTAATCATGTTCAATTTGAACATGCATACACATAAAGTCAATAACCATAGCTGTAAACAACCACGACAACAACACCGGATATGCTGCTTAAAATTTTTCAAATTTGCTTTAAAAATCCCTAAGTGCACGCAACCCAAAGTTGCTCAATTTATTACATTAGCTGTCCCCCTCACAAATCAAGTATAAAAGTCAATAGCTTGATGTTGCTATGGTTGTTGTTGGGTCTGTAATAAAAATTTTGCAGCTTCACATTTTGCTGTGTATCCAAACTTGGATGTACAGTACTTTCTATGTACCCCTGTTAGTTTCCCCGTTGCTGCTTTTTCATGGAAACCAACCATCAATCTTGAACATTCTCTGCAAAAAAGAAAACATCCTCAATAACTTGTTTGTTTGGCCAGAAAATTAAAAGATGTGAAGCAACAACTTACAGTAGTTGATCTTCTGTGTAGCTGCTATGCCACTCGCATGTCTTGCTCCAGTGTTTGTACCCATTTAGACTGCATTGAGCAGTGTAGATTGCAGCAGCTGCTAGTAGTGATGGTTGGAATTTAAGCATTTCATATTCCACTAAGGCAAGTTCAATCAAAAAGAAAGACAGAAGTTCAAGCTTCTTGTCGGATTGAGCTGCCTTAAGGAACCTCTTCATGAAAACATATGGTGTTGGGAAAGACATGTTGAATTGTAATGTGTTGAGCATTAATCTCTCCTGTAATAACGTGTGTTAACCATTAAAGCTGCTCCATTGAACATAAATGGCAGAACAGAAGGATATAGTACCATACCATTTCGAGAACTTCTTTCCTAGAATAAGCTTTATCTGATATAAGGATTAAATCTCCTACAATAGGAACAGAAACCTCCTCGTACTTGCATGCTAAGAGCATAGCAACTAATCCAACCAGTTGAAGCTTTTTTCTCATCACTGTTTGTTGAGACAAAAATCTGTCTATGAGATTAACTGTAAGAAATAATGTCTCCCCCATGAGGTCAAATTTGTCGTGCACCTGTTCATTTTTACAACCCAATTATGAACCAGAAACCAACTATTCACCATTTATGGCATTGGTTCAGTAAGGAACAATTCTGCTATTTACCTCAATAAGCCAGTCAATCAAAATAGCCCTCATTTTCTCGTTAACATCAGATTGTTGGTCCATGTAATTAGGTGAAACACAACTAAATTTCTGCATTACAAATGAAACTGGTTTTAGAACATGTTTCATGGTAAGTAATAAAATCTCAATGAATAAAGGGGTATTAATACATTCTAGTATTATGTTACCTCCATGTTTTTGTAATAAGCATGCAAATCTTCAACATATTCAACAACTGCTAACGGATTCTTTGTATCACAACCATCAATATCAACAATTGGTTCTTCAATTATAACATCTTCCATTTCCACTTCAGATACCACTTCTGTTTCTTCTAAGAACATAGGTACTGGTTGGTCTAAGGATGTCTTGTTTTCTTCCACATCTATGAATATACAATCTCCAAACTCATTTGAGCTTGGAACTGATGGTTTCAGCTTCTTAGTTTCCTGTTACGAAGGACAAAAAGCCATCAGTATGTAAGAAAATAATCAATGCTCTTAAAAAAAAAAAAACTCGACTGGTACCTCGGGGCAATGCCGTTGACTGGTACTGGAAATTTGAGCAGCAAACTTTCTGAAATGTCAAAATGAAGCAAAAAATAAAAAATAAAAACTTGTTATGGTATTTTGAATTGACTGAGTTCTAAGATCCAAAATTTGAACTTTCTTTCCTTTTGTAGCTTTACTCATTTGGTAAGCAAAGCTGGAAAGCAAAAGTGAAATAAATAAAAAAAAGGGGGATTAAAATTGAAAATTTTCAAAAATTTAAAAACTCTAACCTGGTAATAGGTCTATGAACAGGATCAAGCTGCTTGTTTTCAATACATTCATTTCTTCTGAAAAAAAGAAGAAACAAACTCATCATTGAGAAACAATCAAAGATGTAAATGAATCAAAGTGAATGAGATTGATAGATGTATACTGTGATAAGCCTCTCTTATTAACAACACAAGGGTATGCTTTAACTCCTACTAAGTTGTGATTAATCACACTTAAAGCTCTCCTGTTGTGTTTAATCTCTTGTCCAAATTTTCTGCAACCTGTTAGTACCACAACCATGTTAGATCATGGGGGTTTAAGTGTAAAGATTTGAAAGTTGAAACCCATTTTTGGAATAAAGGAAGAATACCTTGAAAATTTGTGGGTTTGGTGAGATTAGGATTGTTCTCATCAGATATACGTTCCATTGTTGATTGTTTCGTGTGTGTCTGAAAGAGAACAAAACAAGAACCCCAACGGTTCCAAAAGAAGAAGAAGGGAATGAAATAAGAAGAATGTAATGTAAAGGAACCTCTTTAAAATAGGTAGAGAATGAGCATTTAAAGAAGTTTTAAAAAAGAAAGGGCTTTAGTGTCTATGGAAGTGGAGATCTACAAATATAGACAGGTAGATAGAGAAAGGGAGGGGGGGGGGGGGCTGTAAGAACGGGGGGATAGAGGAGTATTTTAAAAAAAGGGCAACGGCTAATTATTGAAAAGTGACCGTTAGATGATAATACGAGTTTTTGTCCTAACAACGGTCATCTGGGTTGTGACTTGTGTGACGTGCCTGTCTCACCCTGCCTGCCGCATGTGATTTCAAAAACTAAACACACCCTTCTTCTTTTTTTAATTTCCTACCATAACCTATATTTTTATATCTTTATAATTTAATCTCTTTTCTACTTTAAAATTTTTCGATTCATACACTTGCGAGTGAATGACTAAATTTTTTAAAATAAAAGTAAAGAAGTAAATAGGTTAATTAAACCGTACTTTCTCAAAATATGGATCTAATTTTAAATTAGTTCTTAAAATATTAATATTGTATCAAATTTAACTCAAATTTAAACCCATATTCACTTATCACATTAACGACTTAAATGATACAAAATATGTTAAAATTACAATTCATTTATTTTAAACATACTTTGCAATAACTTCAATTAAAATTTAATGCTAAAGATAATAAATAAATTAACAGAAAGACTTGATTGATATAACGAATAATTTTAAGTTTGAGGATTAATTTAAAATTTTTTTTATGTTTTGTTGTTTACTTAAAAAAGAAGTAAAATATTTAATTTAAATTAGTTAATTGATAAGATGTAATCTTTTTGTTATTTATAGAAAGAAGTTTGATTTGTTTAGAGTAGGCGCTTCGTAGGCGCTCTACCACTGCCACTGTGGGCTCCTTTTGGGACATTATTATATTATTATTATAAGACTCCAATAAATAGGCTTTTTCTTTAATATTATGTGTGGAAAACCAAACTGAATGAAGTAAATACAATACGACTACTCCCATTGATTTGATTGCTTTAAAGTTTGTGCTGAGCCGATGTGCCGCCTCCTCTCTGCTAACTAACTTATTCATTTCTAATCATCCGATCATCGATTCAACCGAAAATTAGTTTAAAAATTAATTGAATTGAGTTAAAATTAGTTTAAATATGTTGAGTAATGTTTTTTCGTATATCATTAAGGGAAACATAAGGGTATTTATATATGTTCCTACTGCTACTATTACAACTCATAATAGGGTCCACTGTTTTATCTCGACTTTTGAGCCGATGGTACTGACATTCCTTATTTCTAGTGCTAACATTCTCTGAGCATCCCTTGACTTATTAGACGCTTACCTGCAGAGCACGTGGTCCTTTCTAATCTTAGGACTGACTCCCCCAACGAACCTCGCACCTATCAGTCACGAGTGGAGATCTCTTGCAAGCTCACGACCCCCTCCACGGACACGACTCGCGACCTTATCCCTATAAGACTTACATAAGCTCTCCTCTCGCGACTTCATTCCTATGAGGCTTATGTGAGTTCCCCTTGCAGGCTTCTCGTGCGAGTTATCTTTGCGAATATCTAACCTTCCCGTGAGGTCCTCATCTGACATGTCTATAGGCGAACATTCTTCTTTCAAGTCAGAGATTCAGATCCTATCAATCACTTGGGCTAACAATTCCCAAATCCTAACAAAATATTTAATTTAATTATTATAATTTATGTCAATTGAGCTTTAGTTCTATTGATATTGATATTGTTGTCCGTATAAAATGACGTGAGTTCAAGTATATTAAAGTATATTTTCCTTTTATTATTATTTAAAAGTTGGGGAGGAGACTGGTAAAAAAAAAGTTATTATAATTTATAAAATGAAAAAATTATGATAATATTGTAAAAGCCTATATTGGGTTTGATTTGAGGATGATGGTTGGGCTAAGGCCCTAACCCCGTGAAGTCGGCTACGAAAATAATGGATCCCTATAGCTTCTACTTTAAACCATTTATAACAGTCTTTGTTGTTCATCCTGTTTTTCTTACTTTAACGAATCAGTTTTGTCTCTTAGAATCTACATTGGTTGCTTTGGAATTGGGTTTGCAACTTTCATTTCTCTTTACTGCTACTGCATTTAATACTAATTCTTCTGCAACTGATTCATTTCTATTTTCCCTGCTTAGGCTTGTGGCTGAAGTTGGGAGGTTTTTGAGTGAGGGACAGGTCACTATGGGAGGAGGTGATATTAATGCTTCTAAGGAAGCGGCCAGCAAAGACGTCGGTGATGCTGTCACCGTCAGTATCAATTGTTCATCCGGCTCCAAATTCTCCGTTCAGGCCAACCTGGATTCCACCGTCGATTCGTTTAAGGCACTTCTGGCGCGAAACTGCGGTGTTCCCGCCGATCAACAGCGTTTGATTTATAAAGGTCGGATCTTGAAGGACGATCAAACCCTTCGAAGCTACGGTACAATCAACTCATTCTCTGTTTCGTTTTTTTTTTCTCATTTCTTCCTTAATTGGAATTCATTATAGTTTTCCTAAAGTACAATTTTGTTTATGAGCTAAAAAAAAGAGAGAACTTTACTTGCTTCTACGTTTATTGATGTAATTGGACGCATAAATGGATATAGCTACTGAATTCATTGTTGATCCCGAATTTTAACCTAGTACTCTGAATTGAATGTTTTGAAGCTAATTCCCTCTGATATTTTGCTACGCTTCATGTGGTTGAGTTAATCCGTATATTGGAGTAGACAGATTTTACTTCCTCTTGATGTTTGATGGTATATTTAATTTTGTACTTCAGGTTTGGAGGCAGATCACACTGTCCACTTGGTTCGTTCTGTTGCACCGACAGCGCCACCGCTGACAACCAATGCAGCTGGGTCAATTGGTTCAGGTGCTTTGAGCACTTCTCAAACAAATACAACATCTGTTGACTTGGATGATGCTGGGGCATTGGAAGCCGGAGGGGCTGGTCTAAGTGCTTCACTGTTTCCTGGACTTGGTGACAGTGCTGGTTTATTTGGAGCTGGGCTCCCAAATTTTGAACAATTACAACAGCAATTGACTCGAATCCCCAACATTATGAGGGAAATATCGAACATGCCTGCTGTTCAGAATTTGATGAATAATCCTGAGATACTGTATAACTTGATCATGAACAATCCTCAAACGCGAGAGATAATTGACCGAAATCCTGAGCTTGCACACATACTTAATGCTCCGAGTGTTCTCCGTCAAACATTTGAAGCTGCAAGAAACCCTGAGCTCATGCGTGAAGTGATTAGGAATACGGACAGAGCAATGAGCAATATTGAATCATCACCTGAAGGATTTAACATGCTTCGCCGTATGTATGAAACTGTTCAAGAGCCTCTCCTGAATGCAACTACTATGACTGGTACTACTGGAAATGGTGGTTCAAACCCGTTTTCTTCCCTCCTGGGAACTCAAGGGGGAAACCAAGCCAGAGATGGGTCAACTAACCAGCCCACCTCTGATTCTGGAACTACTCCCAATGCCAATCCACTGCCAAACCCTTGGTCTTCTTCTGAAGGCAAGCTCTTGTTTTCTTGCAACTTCTTTCCTTCTCATTTCAAATCATTCTTCAAAATGTTTTATCTTTGAAGCAGTTATCTGGGCTTTAGTTCTGTTGATTTACTTTCTGAAGATCGTTATGAGTTAAAGTTCCATTTTTAGAAAATGGAAGAGAACTATTACCAAGAAACTATTGATGGAATGAAATCTTGCAGCTGGAGGTTCCCAAACTAACACACGGAGGTCGGATCCTGGTGTGGATGCTAGGCCACAGGCACCTGCTGGTTTAGGTGGTCTGGGTCTTCCAGCGTTTGAAGGCTTGTTTGGTGCTATGCAGGATTCTAATTCACTGAATCAGTTGATGCAAAATCCAGCTATTTCACAAATGATGCGAAGCCTCCTGTCCAGTCCTCAGTACTTGAACGAGGTGTTATCTTATATTATATTCTCCTACATACATGGGGTTTGAGAAAAGTTTCTTGTTTTCTGACATTGCCAGTGGCAGGTTCTTAGTCTCAGTCCTCAACTTCAAAACATGCTTGGTTCTAATTCTCAACCAAGAGAAATGATGCAGAACTCTCAATTTCTTCGACAGTTGACTTCTCCTGAGATGATGCAGGTAATTGTATCCAATCTGCAGTTCAACCTTCTCTTTCTCATGCATGAAAATATATTGAAGTGTGTTTCTATCTGCCAACAAGCTGATCTGCATGCGAAAGTAAAATTTGGAGTTTTTTGTTGCATAACCTTATTTGCTTTTCCACTTGGCCGTAGTTATCTTTTTCATGTGAAACTTTCTGTTTAGAAATGTTGTTAAAATTAGGATATAAAATAAATTGTTTGCAAAAGGAAGGTTAGTCACCATTCTGGTTTTTCCTATTTCAGCAACTATTGACTTTGCAGCAGACTCTTTTTTCACAACTTAGTCGGCCACAGTCAACCCAGTGAGTTGCATGATTGTTTCCCTTGTTTCCTTTTGAATTAATCTTTCTATGGAACAATTCAAATTGCATCCCTCAATTTCTATCTATCCTAGTTTTCAATGTAATTTTATTAATGCTTTGAATCATTTTCATTATTCCCCCAAAAAGTTCGAATTATATCGGCACATTTTGAGATGAAAAGCAATTTTAGATTACTTTTTAGAAGATGCAATATTCAGAAACCTGATTTTGAACTGGACATATGAATATTGTTTTCTTGTAAGTATCTGTGTTATTTCTTATAATGTTTTATATTTTATAAAATTAATTTTTAAAACCACCAAATAATAAACAAAGGAAAGTAACTAGAAGAGGGGAAAAAGCCAAATGTTTGAGAATGAAGTGAAATATTATCTAAGAAGTTTGTTATTGCTTATGGTTTTTTTTCTAAATCTGGTCCTCTCTTGCAGGGAGCCTGCCCAGACTGGTGGAGGTGCAGGTACAGACATCATTTATCCAAAATCATTTTAGGTTTTGTTATGAGAACCGTTGTTCCATTGTTACTCTTACTGTTTTTAGGAGTTCTTTGCCTTCACCATTCACACTTGGTTCTTATTAGCGATAACTATACTACTATATTGTTTATTGAAGCGACATTTCATTCCGTCCTCACGAAGGATGTCTTCCAGATTTTGATAGCTCATCTATGCTCACTTTGCTTGTTCCAATTCAATAGAAGGGGGGAAGACAAGAAACAAATTTTATTTTACTAGAAACGATTTGTTAAACGGGAGTACTTTTATAATCTTAAAATATTTTCAGGAACGCTCAACATGGGTTTGGAAGCAATGATGACCATGTTTAGCGGACTTGGAACCGGCAGCTTGGGTGTTCCTAATAGATCAGATGGTTAGTGTCTACAATGTTTTCTGTTTGGCCAATTTACTTTTGTTTACCACCCCACTAATCAACAAATATTCCATTTATATCAGTACCTCCAGAGCAACTATACGCCACCCAGTTGTCCCAACTTCAAGAAATGGGTTTCATTGACACTCGAGAAAATATTCAGGCATTAATAGCCAGTGCAGGAAATGTTCATGCTGCGGTGGAACGGTTACTGGGAAATCCTGGTCAGTAACCTATTACCAACATCTAGTTAATGTAGAAAACTGAGAGTTTGAAGTTTGAACATGAGTAGGATGTTGCTGAAAGTCCAATGTGAGGGAGGAACTAGCTTAGATTATGAAAAATGGTGTAAATGAATTGGGTTGTGAAATGTGTTTGGTTTCATAGGTCCATTTTCCTTGAAGGAGGTAAGGCAATGAGTCAATGTGTGTATGTTTTCACTATAGTCCACCCTTTGCTGAGTGTGTTTTGTGAGCCACAAATCTGAATGAGCAAAAACAAAATACTATAAAGAGATGATATTTGCGTTGCATTGCCAGCCATTGAAATCAATTCATCTTCTCCATGGCCCATTCCTATCATATATATGCACCAGCTGTTTCATGAGCATTTTCCCTTTGGTTAAATTTGGATGAATTTTTTCATTAAACACCAAAATACTTCCATAAACGCAGTTTTCAAGGAACCCAACTTCGTTTTCTGCCCATTGGTGACTCAGGGTTCCCTAGGACCACGAAAACAGGATAAAGCCTTGTAGCCTTAAAATTTCAATCTATGACGTCCTCATATCATTTTTCTATATTATCTTTAATCACATAATAATAATTTTCATTGTTTTTTTCTTCTTCTCAAGCATATGCTGCTGAATTATTCCAATTCAGTTAAAAAAAATTGATTTAATCATTGTTGAACTGAATTTGAATTTTAATGTTTAGAATTTTTGAGCAAATCGAGTTCTCAAATGAATTTCAATATCAAGTTGGGGTTGTTTTAAAATGGAACCAAGCTAGCTCGAAATTTGAAATTGAGCATGGAATGGATATAAATAATGAGAAATTTTACTTTTTCATGTTGAATTGAGCTCATATTTTAAAAGTAAAACTCCAATTGCTTCAGATTCAATATCAAAATCGCAAGTTTTGAACTGATGTTAAACTTATTATTAAAAATTTCGATTGACTAAATAACCAATTAGAATATTGCAAAATGCTTCAAATCAATAAGAAGGCATATATTATTACACAAGAAAACTATTCTAACAAACAATATTGAGAGGTATATAAAAATGCATAAATTATAAAATAAAATATTATTGTTGGCAATTATAGCATTAAAAACAGATATATATATATATAGATATATATATAAGTAAGAAGAGAAACAGAGAGCTCCCTTCATACGTTACTAGATTATCTTCTCTCTCTTCTCTTACCATGGATCCTTACAAGGTACCAATTACCAAATACCGATATCATTGGTGTCTTAAGCTTCAGTTGTTACCTCAGTTCAGTTTTGAGATGGTTTATATGTAGCAATTCTGAAATAAAAAGCAATTCTTCTTCATTGCTTAGCTGATTATTGTTGGGTTTTTTTAATTGTTTGGTGGGAAACTTTAAGCAGATACACTACGATAATGGTTGAAACTTTTACATAAATTTCAGAAAGTTATATCCTCAAAGATTCTTGTTTGCTGTTGCTCTAAAGAATGGATGAACTTTTTAAGTTCTTCTCCATTTTCCTATATTTTCTTAGCTACCAAGCAGGGTATTTGTCTTTTCGAGCTTGTATTACTATCATCAATGTCAAGTTATGTAATTCCAGTGTCTACTTTTAATTCTTTAATTAAATGGTTTACTTTTTTTTCCCTCTTTATCCTGTGACTGTACCTCTTTATTTTTAGTTCTTAATGGAGCTATTTTGGATGCAGTTTCGTCCTTCAAGTTCCTTTGATTCCCCGTTCTGGACCACCAATTCTGGTGCTCCAGTTTGGAACAATAACTCATCACTTACTGTGGGAGCAAGAGGTAATTATATATGATCCATGGTGTGCCTTTACCATGTTTATTCCTTGTAGTGTTTTCATAGGTAAATATGGAGTTTACATATACTGCTTTTAGCCTTATTAAGGTGTTGATTTTGTCAATATTTTAACATCAATCTATGGTTTGTGAGGAAAGTAATGAATTTGTTTTTTCAAAGTTCAAGTTGATTCTAAAAGTTTCTATTTAGTGCATTAAAATATGAAGTTGAAGATATGTCATGCCAGCCAGTATTGCTGGTGAAGTTCTTCAGTTGGTTCTATATGATTTGGGGAGGGCTAGCCCCATGTCAAAGCATAAGCAAAAGCAACAGATACGTGAAATGATAAAATCAAGAGGTTGAATAACGGTTATATTATATGACAGGTCCAATTCTCCTTGAAGACTATCATTTGGTGGAGAAGCTAGCTAATTTCGATAGAGAACGCATACCTGAACGTGTTGTTCATGCTAGAGGAGCCAGTGCGAAAGGGTTCTTCGAGGTCACTCATGATATATCTCAGCTCACATGTGCTGATTTCCTTCGTGCCCCTGGAGTCCAGACCCCTCTCATTGTTAGATTCTCCACGGTTATTCATGAACGCGGTAGTCCTGAAACTTTGAGAGACCCCCGAGGTTTCGCTGTGAAATTTTACACGCGAGAGGTATGTGTCTATATACATGCTAACTGCATATACAGAGAAAGTATATATATGTTCACATATGTTTACGTATTTGAGTTAGACATACCATATATCAGAAGTGAAGTTAATTGTTTGCTTTTTTGGATTCCTTGTTATTGAACCAGGGAAATTTTGATCTAGTGGGGAACAATTTCCCTGTGTTTTTCATCCGTGACGGAATGAAGTTCCCTGATATGGTCCATGCTCTTAAACCAAACCCGAAGTCCCACATTCAGGAAAACTGGAGGATTCTGGACTTCTTTTCGCACCATCCCGAAAGCTTGCACATGTTCACCTTCCTGTTTGATGACATCGGTGTTCCACAGGATTATAGGCACATGGATGGCTCTGGTGTTCATACCTACACACTAATCAACAAAGCTGGGAAGTCACACTATGTGAAATTCCATTGGAAACCCACTTGTGGTGTAAAATCTTTGTTGGAGGATGAAGCCATAAGAGTAGGTGGCGCGAATCACAGTCATGCCACACAAGATCTTTATGACTCGATTGCAGCCGGAAACTACCCTGAATGGAAGCTGTTCATTCAAATAATGGATCCTCTTCATGAGGACAGGTTTGATTTTGACCCACTTGATGTAACCAAGACATGGCCAGAGGACATCTTCCCGTTGCAGCCGGTGGGTCGAATGGTGTTAAACAAGAACATCGATAACTTCTTTGCTGAGAATGAGCAGTTAGCCTTCTGCCCTTCCCTCATTGTCCCTGGCATCTATTATTCAGATGATAAGTTGCTTCAAACTAGAATCTTCTCCTATTCTGACACTCAAAGGCACCGTCTTGGACCGAATTATCTGCAGCTTCCAGCTAATGCTCCCAAATGTGCTCATCACAATAATCACCATGAAGGTTTTATGAATTTTATGCATAGAGATGAGGAGGTATATATATTCTCTGTTTTTCTCTTTGTTTTCCTGTTGTGCACATAAGCATACATTGATGAGCTGGTCACTTATTTATATTGATGAATATATATATATATATATATATATATATTAGGTGAACTACTTCCCTTCGAGGTACGATCCTGTTCGCCACGCTGAGAAGCACCCTATTCCTAGCACCGTTTACAGTGGCAAAAGAGAGAAGGTTACTTGTTTCCCAAGATTTTATTTCAACTAGTTTAATTTGTAAGCTTGAATCTCAAAGGCCATCAGTTTATGATTTCTTAACTATTGTCTCACAGTGCATTATCGGTAAGGAGAACAACTTTAAGCAGCCTGGGGAACGATACCGGTCCTTTTCAGCTGACAGGTTTTTTTTCTTTACTTTGTTAGGGGATTATTTGAACAAGAAATTGCTTGAAACATTTACTTAAAACATTCTATATTGGCTGTTTGTCTATCTGTCTCTCAGGCAAGAACGGTTTATTAATCGCTGGATTGATGCATTGTCTGATCCAAGGGTCACACACGAGATCCGCAGCATTTGGATCTCATACTGGTCTCAGGTTGGATTCTCGTTCTTTGATCTTTCATTACTAATTTAATTATGTTTGGAATGCATGGATATTTAACCATAAACAATGTGAAAAGATTGAGCTTTTAAATGTCTTTGGTTGCTTGTATGATCACATTGTAGCTTATAATCGCGCTGTTGTAATGCCGAAGAAGAAAAAATGTAAAGAAATGCAGTGCTTAATAATATCATTGTCTTGTGTGGTTTCAGGCTGACAAATCTTTGGGTCAAAAGATTGCTTCTCGCCTCAATGTTAGACCAAGCATTTGATCGATGATATTGATGGAATCCCAACTTTTTCAGATGGAGAAAAGTGCTTCCTTGTGCGGTTGTGCCGATATACTAATTATATTGTTCTGAATACTTGCATTCTGCAATGAAATAAGATCATGTACTGTACCAATTCTATGACTCAAAACGTCTGTAACAAGATGCGTTACTATTTTGTTGTATGTGTACGTTTTGAAATATTCAATTCCTCTACTTTTTAATGCCAACTTCTCTCTAGTTCTTCTATATTAGCAAGTATCTCTAACTAAAAGGTTGCGAGCCTTTCATGTCATGACTCATGTGCCATGACATTTTATGCCTAATAATCCCACTCTGTTTGCACTGGAGCTTTGCTGTTAATGGGCCATGGCTCTCTCGCATACTTACTTTCCTCGACAGCTAAAGCTAATGATGTGTTTATATTTCTAATTATATAATATAAGTGTTTTGGTTTTGAAAATGGAACAGTTTGGTCTACTAAATAATTGACAAGTTTATCCATGGATTAATACAAATATTTTGTTATTTCACTTATGATTTGGTTGATTAGACAAAAGATAAATTTAAACATTAAAAAGAACATGTTCAATATTCGAAACTTTGAAGTAGTAACTAAGCACGTTCTAAGTTGCTTTAAACAAAGATTAAAGGTTTCCCATATTTAGAAAGAAAATCCAACAAATGTAGCATTTAGAAATGAAAGGCATCAACTTCATCTGCATTCTGTACAGTCTTAACCATTTTCAGAGGCAAGTTAATAATAAAATATATATAGTCGTAAGTTATATGGATGGAGTGCTTTAATTTGTGGGGGAATGGAGGAAGGGAATAAAAGAATACTATTGTTAGCAATAGATATTGACTATGTCCAATGATGCCCCATTAGTGGGTAAGGATTGGAAGCATCGAATGGAACCCACGTTAGCATATAATTAGTTGATACAAACCCCAGACATAGGCATAATAGTAGTCGTCCAGCCCTTATTTCTTTTCCTTTTATTAGCCAATTACCGTTTGAATTCCTCCCCTCAACGAAACATAACAGAAGAGGAAGAGAATAAAAAGAAAAAGAAAAAAAAAAAAACACATAAACATCATTCAACAACGTTAATCTATCAGGCTTTGTTTTTGCCTGTTTCTCGTTATAGTTTCTTTACTTTTTTGCAAGACACGCTGCACTTGAAGAAGAACAAAAAAAAAAGGCTCTCTTTCTCTTTAGTTGTTATTCGACCAGGGAACTCAGATCTCACTCTCCACTTAAAGTTTTTGCCTTTATTCAACTTTTTACCGGGTACCCTTTTCTTTTTCGTCTATTTCCTCTCTTGGGTTGCTTTTGAAACCTGCAATTTTCGATTATTCCCTTCAGCTTGATCCAACTCTACATCAAAGTTTGTTGGTTTTTTTTTTAAATTTTTTTTTCCTTTTATATGATTTTGTAGTGAAATAGAATTCCAATAATGATGGAGAGGGCAGAGTCATGCCAAAAGCTATATACAAGACTGCGGTTATGGGAATTTCCTGATGAGTATGTGATTGAACCCACCGATGGCTCTTCTGCTTCGTCTTTGAAAATTAATCGTGCTGATGCCTCAATGAAGCTCATTGGTGGGTTTTTTTTGGTTACTTATTTGCTATGCTTATGCCTTTTTTTTTCGACGTTAAGTGCTAGATGTTTTACTGGATGTATTTGTCTGTTCTATAGATGCTATTCCAGAATGCGGCTCTGTTCGTGTTCCTAAGATTCAGACAATTTTTGGTGTAGTTGGAATGCTAAAGCTTGTTGCAGGTATAATAGGTTGCTATGAAAATTTTGAATTCTATTGGTTTGGTTAAATCATAATGGAAAAACTTCAGAAAGGGACCTAATTGCAGTGAAAATATAGTGCCTGATTAGATCAGTAGGGTATATGGATCTGCAAGATCCAATGAGACCAGAATTGGTTTCTTTTTTTCTTTTGTTGTTTTGATTATCTTCTCAGAATTGAGCTGGTGGTTTCTCTCCAATCAATTTGATGCGTTGAATTTATGTGTTTAGGATCATATTTAATTGTTATAACGGAGCGTGAATGTGTTGGATCTTACTTGGGGCATCCTATATTCAAAGTCATGTCCTTGAGAATTCTTCCATGTGATCATTCTCTTAAAACCTCTCCTCCAGAACAGGTACATAAGCTATTTCCTCACTTTTTCTTCTAGAAAGGGTGATTCAATTGATTGATTAACACAAGAACCTTATATATTTGGCAGAAAAAGGTGGAGAGTGAATTTGCTGGGCTGCTCAAAGTTGCAGAGAAGACTTGTGGTCTCTTTTTCTCTTATGACACCAATTTAACGCTGAGGTGAACTATTGTCTAAACTTAGGCCTTGTATATATGCCTACTAAGAGCAATTTTCTATCTCAAAACAGTCACATGTCGAGCAAAAACTGTTTGGAAAACTTCCAACCGAAGCAGTTTATATTTAGCAATCCTAGGAGGGGTACATTGTAATTTCCCTTTAGACACACTAGCAAATGAATCGATTTTATATATGACTCTGTTCTGTAGATTTGAGATATCACATAGGAAGCACATTCATGAGCAACATAGCATGTTGCAAGACAAAGCAGGAAACTGGGCCTTTAACATGTTAAAGTTAACTATCAACCATTAAGTTGTTCCAGTATAATCATCAAGATTTTAATTTGTGAATGAAGGGCAATAGTATATGATCAAACAGCTTGCAAACTTCCTATAGATATCCGTTAAGCTAGGTACTTTTGGAATTATTAACAATTATGTAACTTTCTGTTTTTCATTTTTATAAGTTGTTATATTTTCTTTAAATATTTTATTTATGGTGAAAGTAACCATTATAGATTTGTTATTCAACAGTGCTCAGCGATTAAATGATCTGGGAGATGAATCTAAATTGCTTCCTCTTTGGAGACAGGTAAATTGTTCAAAATTTAAGTAACTAATACATGGATTGCTCCCTTTGTTTTCTATTTTATGAGATTAGATGATCTGCCACTAACTTCAAACTGTTTTGCTTTTATGGTAGTTTTTATTAGTTCAGTGTTCAATATTCATCAAAATTTCTATGTGATTCTTCGATGCCTCTAAGTTACTAAGAGGCTTTTCATTATGTTCCCAAATGTTTGCCACAGGCAGAACCCAGATTTCTTTGGAACAATTATATGTTGGAAGTACTTATAGACAACAAGGCGAGTCTTTTTCTTGAGTAGCTTTGCAGTTTCATGCACCAAATTTCCTTCATTTTCATTTTAGCAAGCTAACTACTTTTGGTTTTTATGGCTGCAGCTTGATCCATATTTGCTTCCAGTTGTCCAAGGGAGTATCCTTGATGAAACTATTAATTTCAGAACCTTTTGGCATGAGAAGTTCTTATTCCATTTTTAACTAATTCATTATTGGTGTTGAATTTTATGCCTTCCTATTTGAAGCATGCCCTTAACTGCTGATCAGGTTTTCATAACTTCCAAGCAGCCATCGGAAAAGAAATTGTTGATATTACATTGATTGCTAGGAGGTGTACCCGGAGAAATGGTAGTCAAAGCTAGAAATGCCTCTTCAATATTTTTTAGCCTGGCTTATTTTGTCTGCAAATTTTTTTTTTCAAATTTCTTCTGTGGGAGGGAAGGATTTCAATTTTTGGACGATGCAAAAGCAATGGAAATCTAGTAGATTAGTACTATTATAGATTCTCCTTTTTAAGATGAACAAATATATACCTTTCGCAAGTTCTATATCATGCTTGTACTCTATAAATTTCTTCATTTGTATGAAATATTATCCAGAAGGTTTTCCCGCCCATTTTGAGCTTGGGGGGAAATAGGAAATGGATTTATGATAGATAAATGATTTAAAAACCCGGTACATTTTCTTAAATTCAAATATTTTAGGCCTTATGCAGACAAGCTAGTCTCATTGATTACTGTTTACATTGTTTGAAAGGAACCCGAATGTGGAGAAGAGGAGCTGATCCTGATGGATATGTTGCAAATTTTGTGGAAACAGAGCAAATTGTGCAGATGAATGGTTTTACTGCGTCATTTGTTCAGGTAACAGTCATTACTATTTTAATCTCTATGTATAAAACCAATATGTTACGAATTTTGGCCTCCTTTCCAGTCCTTAACTTTTTTTAGATCAGTACCAAGCACAAGTATATAGTCCGTAATGCTAAAGGAGAAGATTACTTGTAAAAGTTCAGATATGTTCCTTGCTTACTCCTACCCTTGCAATATTTGAATGGTTATATGAAAAAGGAAAAAAGGAGTCTGTCTAGTGATTCTGAATCACAACGCTGAATATGCATCCTAACAACTCCATTAGGGGATTGAAAAGTTCACTACATGAAGTGGTATTATACATTATTTTAGTGTGAAATAAAGTTGAACTAAGTCCAAAGAGACTGTGTTTATAATTCTTGGAAAGCTTAAATAAGGGTGTACGCAAATATTCCCTGTCCAAGTTATGAGGGCCATATTTCTCATGTTGTGTGACTTATTAGATCAGAATGTTATAAACTCTCTCCCTGATTTGCCTCTTACAGGTTCGGGGGTCAATGCCGTTTCTTTGGGAGCAAATTGTTGATTTGACTTATAAGCCTAAGTTTGAGATTGTAAAACCTGAAGAAGCTGTAAGTGCGTTAATTTATCACCGCTATTTCATTGCACACATGAATTTTTTCTACCGTCACCGACTTTTCTGGTATTATGGCATATTATGCAGCCACGAGTAGCTGAGAGGCATTTTCTGGATCTAAGGAAAAAATATGGATCTGTCCTAGCTATCGATCTTGTCAACACGGTGAGCATTGGTTGACTATCGCTGTGCAGTATGTAATTGTAATTTATTATAGTAAACATCCTCAAATGTTTGATCATGTGCCCCTATATCTCTTACCAGACTGGAGGTGAGGGACGCTTAAGTGAAAAGTTTGCAAGTGCAGTGCAACCTATACTTAGTGACGATTTAAGGTACAGTTTTTGTTTATCTAAATCTTTCTTGTTCTTTTTTATTTTTTTTTCAGTTATGTTTTATTCGAAGACCTGTGATCTTGCAGATATATTCACTTTGATTTCCATAAGATCTGTGGACATGTTCATTTTGAGCGCCTTTCGATCCTCTATGATCAAATTGCAGATTTTCTTGACAAAAATGGGTATGTTTGGATAATTGAAATACAATTTGGTAACTGTTCCTGGTGCACTTTTGATTTGATTGATTTTGCAAGGACAGGTTTTTGTATACTGTTCCCTTAGAAAAAGTTTGTAGCAATGAAATATAGTGATTAATGTTGGGTTCTGTTTGTCCAAAACTAATAGGTACCTCTTGTTGAACGACAAGGGTGAGAAAATGAAAGAGCAACTTGGAGTTGTAAGGACTAATTGTATTGATTGCTTAGACCGCACCAATGTTACACAGGTGAGTCCACTTAAATTGAAGAGATACTTCTGATCTTGGCTTTGTCTATCGTGACACAACATACATGCGGCTGATGTCTTTTCGGATAGCAAACTTATGCTTACTGCTTAGTGCTTCCCTGCTGTGACAATTTCAGGCCCTGTTCAAACCTCTACAGATAACCTTTGTTTTCTGAATGCTGTTCTTTCTGTATGGTTGTTAGTTATGAGAGTGATATTTCACAGGAGGTGTATTAAGTACTACAATGAATGCCAACTATTACTATAAAATATACATAGATGGATGTTTCCGACCTTTGATAGTGCTTCCTGTAACTAAACCAACAACTCTTAAAGTTTTGAATTTGATGTATGAGGGCTATCTCTTAGCATATTTGTTTCTTTTGTTGTTAAGTTGCAATGTAAAGCTCTCTCTCGGAGACACAGACACTGACACACACTCAAGGAGAGGTGTGTGTACACATACATGCATGTAGTTACCTTTTATTCTTGTTTCCCATATTTTTAGTGTTTTTCATTTCCATAATTATGCTAATCGATGTTTGCAGAGCATGATAGGTAGGAAAATGTTGGAACTCCAGCTTAGGAGAATTGGTGTTTTTGCTGCTGAAGAAACCATTAGCTCACACACAAATCTTGATGAAAAGTATAAAATATGTAAGTATTTCCATTTTCTTTTTTTAATAATTTGCTTATTACTATTGGCTCTTTCTATCATATATCAATTTGCTTATTTGTTTTTGGATAAATTGGTATTGTGTATAAAATTGATTTCCTGAACTAAACTTGCTTTTAAATGTTTGTACATGTTCAGTGTGGGCTAATCATGGGGATGACGTAAGCATACAATATTCTGGCACTCCTGCACTGAAAGGAGATTTTGTCCGGTACATCTGCATCTTTATTTTACCGATTGAGTGTTAATCCGCATCTTTGTACAATTAGCTCACATCCAAATCCTGATGAAAAGTTTAAAAAATGTTAGTTGCTATATCCATCATTGTATGAGAATACTGCCATTAATATTAAATTCGAATGGACACTAATATTATGCTCTATGAGTTTGTTCTTTAAGCTGAAAAGATCTCAAAAGCATAGTTGTTAGTGACCCTTATTAGTTCTCTTTAGAATGATTTCATGTTGTTTTAAGAAATTACGGCATCTGCATTTTGAAGATAAAATAAGGCATTTGAATTGTTTATGTAATTTGATCTTGTTCTTAAGCATATTAAGAACATGTTAAAAAGGCATTTGACCTTAGAACCATAGTGAAATCTAGAACTGATATTTGATTAGCCTTGGGGCACTTTGAATATGATCAGTTATTGCTTTGTGTGCATCTCTGAAAATATGACTATTTTGACCTCTTTTTGTTCATCATTGAACCTATATTTTATGTGCCCTTTTGGGATTGATCAATGGGGTCTGACCTGTCTGTTTCATGTGATCTGTAGGTATGGTAAGCGAACTGTTCAAGGGATCCTTAATGATTTTTATAATGCCCTTGGTCGATATTATTTTAATAACTTTTCTGATGGAACAAAACAGGTATGAATACTTTGTTTCTTTTAGTAGTAGTACTCACAATAATTAGGAAATAGGTTAGTATGTCAAACTATATGTGCTTACCGTCACCTTTTCTTAGCTGTCTGAATGCATGGGGTGGGATTAGGGTGGTAACATGATCTTTTAGTCGTTTTTCTTACCCTAATTCTAATGCTAGCAAATCCTTTTATATTCATAAGTGACCACCAGTTGTAAAGGGATGACCATCTTTTCTACAATGGTATTCAATATGGAAACTGACTTCCTCTATTGGTGATATGCATGAAGGATGCGATCGATCTCCTGCAAGGACATTACATTGTTTCTGTTAGCCGGGATATGACACCTCCATCACAAAAAGGAGGCCTTGAGGCTGTAGCTGTAAGTATAGCATAAAGAGATACTCGCACACACTATGCTTTTGTTTGTGACTTAATTGTATGTGTTCCTTATCTGTGTTGAAAACTTTTAGCTGTCCTAATTGTCCTTAAGTTCAATATTTTTTTTCTTTCTGCAGCACTTCCCAGCAGCTTTTTGTTTGGTCTCACTAGGGTTATTCTTCACAATATTGTCACTGAGTCAAGGTTAGTTGACATCTTAATCTGGCGATGACTTATGGCTTCATTACCACAAAAGATAATTTGACATAATGTTTGTTTTCGCCATCTGCAGCTCGATACGATCTTCGACACTTATTTTTCTCAGCTTTGTGGGCTACCATAAGCATTGGTATTGCTGCAGTTGTGAAGGCTAACGGCAGGATTTTCTGCAACCGTCCTCGTTTGCATAAACCACGACGTTGATTATATACATAGCATATTCTGACATGCTATGACAAATAAAAAACTTCCATCTTGCTGAATCATAGTTATTCTTTCATACATATTTTTGTCGTCCATTTAGTTTCAATACCTCGATTATATTTTTATTTTGCCATTATCAAAACATTAAACTACAAACAGTATATTTTTCCCCCATTTGTTACTTATAAATGTTATTTCACCTCGTGCCTTGTATCACAGTCCATTCTTCATTGGAATTATGAAATCATATTATGACAACTTATGTTGACTATTAATGACTTTTGCTGTCTGTGTGTTAACCATAAAGTTTTAACTAATCATGACATTTTTGTCGTTTGAGAACAAGTCCAAGTTTAGGTGAACCACTGCCATTGAACCTTCTTTTTCAAGCAATAGACCAATAATGCAAGATAAGTTGGAGCATGATAGAACACATTCATTTTCAATTCATATGTAGAATTTGAGAACCAAGAGAATCACATTACGCTACAAGACTCTCAAGTCAACAAATATAAGAAAGTGGGCAGTCTTAAACCAAATTTTTCTGCAACTAAAAGTGGAACTGCCTTGTGTATTAAGGTTGGCGAATTCGGTTTCTTCATCTGCCTTGAATGTTAAGGGCAAGGCAATATGACAATAAATTATACTAGCAAATACAAATTTGCCTTTGCATGATAAGTACTATAACTGCTTCATCTTTTTCTCCAGATAGGAATGGGATTGTTGGAATTTTAATATCGCCCACACCAGTTGTGACAAACCTATCTCAGGCCACAATGCTGCAGGAGAATACAATTGGCAGTTACTAGTTTGCCAAAGTAGAAAATTGCTTAAGCGGCTCTCACCAAAGCTTCGAATTAGCATGTCGGGATCAGGTGCAACTGCCATATACATGTGTTTCTCAATATCTACCAGTTTTATCACAGGAACCTCCTGTCTCAAATTTCGAAAACCTTCAGAAACTTCGCCACTTTTACTTGCCTTGGAAGTTAGAACTTGGTCCCAGTTAGACTCAAAAGATTCACAGGCATGATATGGTGCCCCATTGCAACCTTTACCCTGCTTTAATCCTTGAGATTCGACTGATGTATCCTCGTAAAAGTCTTGAATATCATGCACAACCATACCATTAACCTTCTCACCCTCTTTAACATCATCCATCACGTTATTGTTCAAGTTGCACAGTCGAAACTCCTTTTCTTTTTCTTTACAGGATCCTTCCACAGCATGCACGATTTCATTGGATGCAGTATAGGCCACGCAGACTAAAAGCATAGCCTTACTGTTGTTAGATGTGACCTTCGTTACCTTTTCCGCTGCAGCCCTGACAGGCTCACTCAAGAGTCTCAAATTACCAATGAAACACACCCTGATACCATACTGACTCACAATGCTTTCTTCCATAAGCAAAGCCTCCATCTTCTCTAGCATCAGATCCATCAAGCTTTGAACCTCATCGGGTCGCCTCTTAAAATTCTCAATGCTGAAAGCGTATATAGTAACATACTTGATTCCTAATTCATAGCAGTAACAAAGCAGAGACATTAAAGCCAGATAGCCAGCTTTGTGGCCTTCTCCTTCTTTCAGATTCTGCTTCTTTGCATACCTTCGGTTTCCATCCATGATGAAAGCAAGGTGAGTGGGGATAGGACCAACAGACAGGACACGAAATAAACATCTCCTCAGAAAATTAGTTATGTCGTCAAAAAACAGCTTATGCACACCATTGCCAGTGCTACTATAGTTTCCCACTTTATTTGGAACAGATGTCACCATTATTGACCTGCTTCAGTAGAGAAAATTATATTATTGTTACTCTATAAATAAGCAAATTTCAGTTGAAATTCAGCAAAAAAAAAAAGGGTCAGTTTCAGTATTCTTACAAACACCTATATAGCACATAAATAAATCTCGATTATTGAAAACAGTATCCACTTTTTTTTTTTTTTAATTTAGACTCTAATGAGACCAATATGTCTCCACCCAAATCAACCTTAAAAGAAACAAACAATTTTTTTAGGTGTCTGAACAAAAATTAAGCATTGAGGAACCCAAAATAATTACAAAAAAAGGACTTTGAATGAATGAAAAAAAATGAAATCAAGAACAAGAATATTAGAAAAGGAAATACCAAAAAAAAAAAAGAGCAGAGAAATTAGATTAGAAATGGTGGTAGAAAGGACAAGAGACGAACGTGGAAAATACATCAATTAATTGAACTGAAAAAGCCTATAGAGTATACAAAGGAGAACTAAATTGAATAAAAAAACAAATCAAGATTGAAATTTGTAACTGAAGTGGACGAATTTGGATTTTGAATGGATGGTTATTGGTAAATTAGAACCAACTTGCATTTATTTTCAGCGACACGACAGCTGTAGCAGGAACTGATTGAAAGGAACTAAGAACAAAAATGGAAATTTTGTTTTCCAAAATTGTTGTTCGGTAATTGGGCACTTATGGATGTGGGCTTCTTTATCAAATTAAATATACGGTTCATGTTAAAAAAACTATCTTTTTCTTCTTTACAACAAATAAAAAACCATTACTTTGAAAGCTGATAATTAAAAAGAAATTAAGAATGTTAGGCATACATTAACTGATAAACATAAACATCAACATAAATGTTTGCTAGCTATTTATACTTGATTCAAGAAGCTTGTCAAATTCTCTTTTATATATATACATATATATATAATAGTATGATCATGAAAGGCTTGTTTGGAACCAAAAAAAAAAAAACATAATGAATACTGTTTATCAAGATCTCATCTACATCTCTTTTACCTTTGGTTTAGCCTGCAATTAACAAACCAGATCAAAACATTAATTGCAGCAAATTTAAGACATTCAATAATCTTCTCCATTTACAAATATATTGTAGTCACCATAACAAAACAAAACAAAACAAAACATATGTATGAACTACGAAGACTTCTGTTACAAAATTTGTTAAATTATAATACATGGAGAAATCTCTAAAAGAATAATCATGATAATCCCATCATTTTAATTAAAAAAAAAAACAGGTGAAAACACAGTTATGCAAACCACAAATACCCATAATACAATGCAGGATCCTGAGCCCAAGTTTTAGTACTGTTGGAGGAACTGCTGCTCAAGTGCCATGTTGCCTTGAATGAAACTGTGGACGCTGACTACTAGATTGTTGTCTATGCCTAGGCGTAGTTGAGGAATGAATGGAACCGGATTTAGAGGACTCCTTTGGTCTTTCCTTGTTTAGTGATTCGATCCGTTCTAATGCTTCCACAACTTGTTTCATCGATGGACGATTTTTAGGATCATGCTCTAGACATTTCAGAGTGAGCTCGGCTGTTTGTGTTGCTGCCTTAGATGAATACTGGCCCTCAATCCGTGCATCCATAAAGGTTTTGAACTTCCTTTTATGGGATAGTGTTGGTTTAAGCCAATCCACCAAATTTTGCTGTCCATCTGGTCGTTTTGTATCCAATGCTCTCAAGCCTGTCATTATCTCAAGCAACAACACACCGAATCCATACACATCGCTCTTCACATATAAATGTCCTGTTGGCATAATCGGAACGTTAACATTAGCAACTGCAAAAGTAAGTATTGTTGCACACATGTGAAATGCTACTTGAATGAGTAGCCTCATGTTTAGCAGTTGTCGAACAATATATCAAGAATGGAATGGCATATCATCATATTACCTGTTGCAATGTATTCAGGTGCAGCATAACCATATGTTCCCATAACCCTGGTAGTTACATGCGAGTCTCCACCAGAAGGCCCCAATTTAGCCAAGCCAAAATCTGATATTTTTGCATTGTAGTGCTGTAGAATCAAAACCATTATGTGTTGCTCTCGGAATGGGAATATTACTTTATGATTGAAAAGTAACATGATGGATTCCTTTATTACAAATATAGCAAGACAGGCAAATATTCATTTGTTCTATTGAATGGTCACTGAATTTTAGCTCTATCAGTCTACTTCAAATGCTATATATCCATTGAAATCTAGTGGAGCATAATGAGGCAAATAAGGACTAACCCCATCAAGCAATAAATTAGAGGCCTTGAAATCTCTAAAAATGACCTTCTCAGAAAAGTGTAGAAAAGCTAGACCTCGAGCAGCTCCGTTGATGATTTTAAGCCTGGTTTCCCAAGATAAAGGTTCAACTGATGGATTTCCTGCATAAACAAATAATCAAGCAAATCAAACATGAATTATCCATGGAGATGAACTTTTTTTTCTTGTTTATATTCGAAAGTCTTAAGCTTACTTCTAAATAGATGATTTTCCAAGCTTCCTTTCTGCATGAACTCGTACACAAGGAGCAGCTCTTTATCTTCCCAACAATATCCCAACAGCTTAACCAAATTGGGGTGAGATAACCTTCCTAGAAAGTTCACCTCTGACTGCAAAAAAAAGACGAATTAAATGCGGAAAAAACAAAAAGGCCATACTAATTGCTGGCACTGATAGACGGAGTCTTGAATGCATATGACTATTCAAAGCTGTTAAATTCAAGGAATTGCCAAAAAATACAGCTAGAAGAAAGTGACGGTCATCATACAGAAACATAATAAGTCATTAGAGCTGCAGATTATAGTCAATCGTTCTATGAGAAAATAGGTCAGACATGAGACGTGGAACCCGCATTGCCATCATGTAGTTAGAAAATTTCTTTGGTGGGGTTAAGAAATAAAGGTTTAATTTGACAAAGCTAAAAGCATCTTGCTTTTTCTTCTTTTTTTCCCATGAATCTACCGGCCGGCCGACCGGTAAATTATTAAGGTCTTTTGTTATTCCGGTATTCGTTTCTTGAAGGACAAGATAGAGATGAAATTGAAGATAAACACTAACATCAGAAATTTATGCATCTACCTGCCACTCTTCAAAGCCTTGAACACTTTCTTGCTTCAATTTCTTAATGGCAACAATCATTCCAAAGCCAACCTTGGAAGGTGTTAAAGTTCTCTCATCCAACCAACCTTTGTAAACCTTACCAAATCCCCCTTCGCCCAACAGTGTATTGAAGTTCTTAGTTGCAGCCTTTAGCTCTGCAAAAGTGAAGACTTTCAAGTTTGATGTTTCCAGGATTTGCCCATCTGGTACTTCCTCCTCCACTATTTCACTTACTGATACAGAGAATTGACTCCTGCTGTTGCTAATACTACTGGTTACTGAAGATTCCATGTTGTTGCTGCAATTATTTGATGTACCTGTTGCAGAGAAACAAGCCCGTTGACTAAAAGAAAACTAGCATAAACACAACACCACACAGTTAAGGTAAGAACAAGTAATTAACCTGGGGTAGTAGGAAGATTGGTGGAGCTGTAAACATGAGTAGTAGCATCTGTATCAGAAGAACCAGATCCCCAGCAATTACCCATATTGATATATACAACAAATTCTGCTAAATCTCTCTTATCAAAAGCCTTGTATGGGGAACAAAAACAGCATCCTTTGCAATACAATTTAGAACTGTTAAAGTTGTAGATAAAAACGCATTTGGATATTTATATAATAAATCAAAGATAGTGGAAAAAGGTGGGGTTTTCAAGCTTTTTTTCTTGTGTGTGTGTGTGTGTGTTTTGTTCTATGCTTTTAGAATGGCCCCCTTGCTTTCCTGGCTGTTGCAAGGAATCAACTTTCCAGTTTCCTCGGCAAAAAAAGAATTAAATTTTTTGCTTGTTTGAATATAAAAATAATGGATAGGAAAAAAAACGTGACTTATATAATAATATTTTTGCTACTGTTCTGCTCTTAATATTGTCGTTTACTAAAATACTATAGCTTCACCAACCATGGAAGCTGAATATAGGCGCGTGATAACTAACCATGACGTAGCAATAGATTAATTAATTGATATGGGTAATAAAGTTCAGTTTACATTTTAGTCATTTAACTTTAAAAAATTACAAAATGGTCATTGAATCATTTGAAAGTTTTTGGTTAATTCATTGAGCTATTTATACTGCTGCTATATGGTCTTCTGCTAGATGTTATTCCATTTGTTGATGTGCACTGATTCATTATATTAATTACCGAATCATCGCTTGGAACATGTTAGTTGAACTTTAAAAAAAAATTAATAACTTAGTGTCTTAAATAAAATTTTTTAAATAATTTAGTGATTTAAATAAAATTTTTTGAATAATTATTTTTGAAATTGAGTAACCCTGTAATTTACCACTTGAATATTGCAATGGCAGCACCCTCTGGCCTGCTGTTATTACTTTGATTGTAATATCTAGGTCACGTCAACTTTCTGAATGAAAAGATGATGATAATGAATAACATCATTATTCATGAATAAGTTAATTTTTGTTTATTTATGGTTAACGTAGAAGGTAGTGGTTATATGAACATGAATAATTGGTTGGTTGAATTCAGAATGGGAATGGAATTAACGAGTGCACGTAGTAGGATAGTGTGTGGTCAAAAATAAGTGGAAACGCATAGAGCAGCACTTATAAAAAAATGAAACCCATTAATAACATAATAAACATTCCTACTCCTACTCGGTTTTGATGACCATTGTCTCATTGGATGACCCTTTTTTTTTTATTAAATTCCTACGCTGCCTCAGGTGATGGTTTCCAAAAGTGAAAAACATAAAAGCATATCAGAGAGAGGGACTTTAAAAAATAAAAAGATGAAAATGGGACCTATGAAACTGAAATCCACCGAGGGAACAAAAAGCTATGAAATTTCAACCTCGGTTCTAGCAGACGCTTCATATCTAGACGTGTGTACTTCATACGTATAATAACATCTAAGCTAACTGTTCTTTCAAGCTACATTGTCCGAGTATGGGTAAAACTACACTGAAACTTGCATACTATATTAAAAGTTGGATTTTATATTTTTTTTATTTAAATAATGAATAAATTAGTCTTTATATGATAAATCAAAGAGAAAATTAATCTTTCTATTAAAAATTTCATCAAATTCTACTGTTAAAAATTTATTCTTATATGCCAACTTATGGTATAAGTGGCTCACCGCGTGTTTTTTTTTATTCCATCAATTACACTAGTTTTTAATAGTACACATGAATGAAAGTTTTACCAGAAAGTATCAATTTGCTCTTTGATCTTACATACAAGCCTAAATTACCCATTTTTTAGTATAGGGGAAAAGCAATTTGACTTCTAGCATAGAGGCTTCCATGATATTTTTACCTCCAAAGATGATTACTCAAGGAACAATTAAACATCATGAAGGTAAAGTGAACACTACCTAAGACTCAATATTCGATACATAACTGAAAATGTTAATCAATGCCTAGTAATATATTAAATGTGAAAATTATTTTAAAATGATAGTGAAAAAGATCATTTACAAGTTTTAAATTAGCACCACTTAAAGGACCCATACATATATGAAGCCTGTAACGAGAACTTTACAATGCATTTGCTCATAGTCCTAGAGCATAGTGACTAGTGACAATATTGGCCAGGCAAAAAGTTCACATAAGGAAGTGTTTATCTCACTATAGTCCTTAAGTAGGACTTGGTGAAGTAAGAAATATATCAATCATCTAGTTCAGAAAGTTGATCACTGAAAACTGATAGGTGCTAATTTTTAAGAGCTCTAGCTTTATGTCTTCGCTTGAAAATGTCCTGCCTAAACCGCTTCGTCTCGCTCTTTAATTCAATGAAAGGTTCCTTCTCTATACTTTCTTTCTCTGTCTCCAACATCATTCGCCTCTTTGCTACAGCATAGGCTGCAGCCTCGTCTTGCTGCCGCTGCTCTGCCTCTTCCTGCATAATTTGTGTCTTCAGTCGTTTTCTTTCAAAGAAAATCGCAGCCAGATAAAAATAAGAGCTGAATTCAACCATCAGGATGGTATACAGTAGTATCAAACCCCCTTCCCTCGATAAATATATATATTTTTGTGGCAAAATGACAGCAAAAGGGAAAGAGAAAGGACCTGGAGATCACGAATTAGACCATCAAGGGACTTGATCTTCCTGTGAGGCCAGCGAGGAATACCAAATTCTCTGCATTTCCTTTTCAGGACAGTGAGACCAACGTTCAAATTTCTAGAAGCTTCCACTATAGGAAGATCGAAGTATTTTGCAAGATCTTCAAGAGCAATTCTGGCTACATCCTTAGAGTCAGCTCTTTTTTTCTTTTTCACTGCAACACCTGCAGTTTTCCCTCAATTTTGAAGACATTATGCTTCATAAATAGCAGACAAATTCAGATCTTAGAAAGGAATGCACACAAAAAGAGCTAATCTGCTAGTAAAATGCAGAACAAATATATCAGCCATTATTCATCAATGTGAATAGCTGCTAGTCTTCAACTAATGAATCTGAGAATGACAAGTCATGGGAAAATAAAGGCATATGGAATACCTTTTCACATTTTTTAGGGACATATAAATGAAAAACCTTTTTTCCACACATGTTCGTACATATTAACAATAAACTGCGTGTTTGTAGGTCAACATTAATACAATTCAGAGTCCAGAGAAGTTTGGTATATGCAATTATGAAGATTACAAACACAAACTAAATCCTTGTTCACAGAATATACGACTTCTTATTCATGTGCATTTACCAAAAAAAGGAAGCTCTAAAAGAACCTGTTGCATTTTGTTCGGTTTGTCGAGATTTCAATAACTCAGAATTAGCGCCTGAATTAGGGAGGCAATTAAGATCCTGATCAAGTACAAGAAGACTTCTTTTCAAGTGGTAATGATTATCTCCATCCCTGGTACAAGTTTCCTTAGATAACTCCCTAGATGGTCGTCTATCTTCGGTGCCACATCCCCTCTGGAAAATCAATTGAAGATCATTTGCAAGTGTCGGGATAGACTTCAGCTTCGGGTTTCTGCATGATGACTAAAGTCATTAAAGCATCATTAAAGCAAAATAGAAGTCAATCAAGGAATGTCAAAACTTGCTCGAAAAGACATGGAAAAAAAATGGAAGAAGTTAAGGACATTTGCACTTCCTACTCAAGCATGGGTGGGATTGGAGTGTAGACTGGACCTTGTTCTCACATTAAAAGTCTTTAACAGTGAAAACCCAGGTGAGAAAAAGTCCAACTAAGAAAAATCAAAGTATCGATCCAATTTTACCGGATGTCCCCAGAGGGGCAGAAAAATCAAAGTATGACATATGGACAATATGCTATTGGTAATGAAGGGTTTACCTTGATTTTGCCTACCTGGTTTCGGTAGGCAGAAGTCTCTTGATAAATTCACATAAATGACACTCAGAACAAAATGGCTCCATTAAAAGTTTGTAACAAAGGAAGAAAAAGAATATCTCTATCTAATTCTTAATATGGTTAGACATCAAGATGACAAAACAATGGCCCTAGCAGAACAAGGAAAACGAAAATAACCAAATACAACATTGCAATCCATTAAAGACACTTCTAATTGGCAAATCCTCTGCTAAGATGCCTCAACTATTGCAGAACAATGGTTTCAAGAGACATTTTCTCAATCAAAGTGAAACATGATAGTTGATGAGATGGCTCAACAATGATGTGACAATAAATGCAATGTGGATGCATAAAATGTGCATCCGAGCACGAAATCTGGTTCTTCTGATTTTTTATTCTGATGTTTAATCAACATTTCTCTTCTAAAATTCCAAATAATTAAACAGCTTTGTCTTGCACTGAAATGCTCAAATAAAAAACCGGACTTTGCATGCACGTGTGATAGACGAATCAATCATCCAGGCATAGAAATAAAATTGATCCCAATTCATAGAACCAATCAGTCTAGCAAATGAGTAGCTGAAAAGAGAAAATGTGGAAACGGCGTACCTGGAAATGGAGAGTAAAGAGGGAATGAAGAAGAAACGAGGAAGACGGTGGGCATGAAAAGCAAAAGAGCAGAGCCACAAACCGATAACTCTGCCTTCGAAAAGCTCGTGGGCTGGTACCCCCTGCAATAGAAGAAGAGGGGCTGCTGCAGTTTCCACGTAGGGGCCATCTTTTCTGAACACAAACTCTCTCTCAACCTCATTTTCCTCTCCATTCTCCAATCGGTATACATGCAAGCTTCTGATCAACTCTGCAAACAACACCAAAAGAATCCAAGAGAGGCTTTAACCAAGCACAGAAAAGAAAATCTAACAAAAAACCAATTCTTTAATCATAAAGCAGCATTGGTTTGGTTTGATGAGGGTATGGGATTAATTAATTACCTTTGTTGATGGTATTTTCAAAGACTACGAGAGTTGTCAGGCAAGGGCCCTGAGACAAGTCCATGAAGAAGAAGAAGAGAACATGAATCAAATGTGGGATGAAGTAGAAGAAATAGAAAAGGACAGGCAGGCAGGCAGACAGAACCGAAGGTCTACGGTCAAGATGGACAAGTTTGCATGAGTCTCCCAGTCAGTCTTGGACCATGGTTTTACGTTCTATTTTATTATTATTTGTTGGACTGTATAATGATAATAATAATGTAAAAGCATCTGAATAGTAAATACATGGTGCATATGCTTTAGAGTTTTGATGATGTTATATGTTGTGTAAAATTACCATAACGCCATTAACAACACACTTCCCCTCCCCCCCCCCCCCGGGCCAATAAAAGCCAAAATTTGGGTAAGAGATGAGATGACCCAACTGTTTCTTGTGTTGGAGAAATGGAGAAGGCTAGGACGAGGGGGCAGTAATGACCAACCAATCTCTGCTTTCGCCACTTTAAATCAACGAAGGTATTTAATTTACCTTGGCCGCATGTCTGAGAAGTGGCATTGGTAGTTAGAATTGGGCCCCGCTTTTAAGTAACCTTTAACAACCTTCCTTCTTTTCTTTTTCATTCTTTTTCTTTTAGACCAAAAGAAAATAATAATAATAATAATAATAATAATAATAATAATCCTTAAAGGCTCAAACTAACAATAAACACTTGTGTCAGTCATACAGTCAATTTTGTCTTAACAAATGCATCCTCTCTATCAAGTAAATAAAAAGTATGCTATTGTAAATACCATATCCTACACAAAAATTCTTAGCTTCCCTACCATGTGTCCATATTTTGGAATTGCATGCCCCCTTGGGTCTTTTGCCTTGTTCTTCATCACTACAAGTCCAAATAGATGATTACTAGATATCACAACAGCATCCTCCAATCACTTAAGCACAACGTTGGAAAAACAATCCATGATTGTTTGTTGGATATGCTCCACTAAGTAGAGAGAACAATTGCATTCACCCACCATCATTCTCACGGTTCTCCAAGGAGGAGGGGCAGGTTAATCTACTAAAATAACTGCCAAATTGGTATCCAAAGGAAAAAGAATAATCAACCAAAGTAAAAAAAACGAAAAAGAACACATCAAAATTTTCTCACTTTTGTCTCTTGACAAATAAAATGAATGAATTCTACAATACATGTTATTCCAAAGTTCCTGAAGTGAAGAGGCAGCGCATACAAAACTATTTTGCTAGATAAGTCCTTGGTTCTTCTAGACCAGTCGACAAACAAACTTGCCAACCTTGGTACACAATATCAACCAGGATATGATTCCAACCTGCAATTTTGGAGGTTTAATCAGAAAACCAATCAAAACTCATCAAAATCTATCCTTCCATTATTGTATCCATTTATCCCATACAAGGAATGGGCAAATTTGACCCTGGAGATAGGCCCCATTATAAACAACCGCGATAAGAAAAACAAAACCCAGAGGGAGAATTCAATTCCTGATTCTATCACATGAGATCGAAATTAAAATTATTATTAGAGTTCAAGATATTTTTTACCAGGACATTGTTGTTTAAAGAATCCCGTGTCTTCCAGGGACCTTACCTGCAAAAAGGTTGTTTGTCATATTCAGTTAATACACAACTGGTTTTCTCAAATTTTGTGTTATCCTCCAATCCAATTGCTTCTTGTCAACTCTTGATGTTCTTATTTAATTTGATGCATTTCAGACCTCAAGGGAAAACTTTAATTTCTGGAGTACGTCACTAAGAAGCATGTCTACAGCCCTACCAAACTTGATAGGTATATGATGGAATGACCCATGCATGCTTAGACAAATTGTTATTAACCAGTGAGAGGAAAAAGAGGGAAAACATAACACAAGAATTTGCCACAATCATTGTAGTTCATTACCAATTGGTTGCACAAGTTGTTGAGATATGGAAGCAACAGTAGACCTCCAAAACCAGAAGATTAGCACAACATTAGTTATGACCTACACAAGCAGACAACACACTAATTAAGCAAACAAGCATACACAATTTCTAGACAGTTCCATTAAATACAGAACCACCTTCAAGATGAACAAAACTTTCAGATACAAATATAGGACAGCTTCAACTCTTGGCTGCGATCTGCCTGATCTGGACATCCAAGTTTTTCTTCTGTCAGTACAGGTGATATAGAAACAACTTGAGGGGGGGGGGGGGCAAAATAACTAGAGTATAGCAAACAAGGTTTTGGTGCTTATAAAATGATGCTCTCTTTCTTGAAAGAGAAAATAACAAATATATGAACCATAAACAAACAAGAAACAATATCTAATAAAAGTTCAAGTAATTGAAAACAGTTACGACCTCATTCAATACTCAGGATTAAATTTGTCCTTGCTTGTTAAACTTACCAATAAACAGAGAGTAGGTTTCCCCTAATACACCTAAAACAACCTGATAGTCCACAAAACTAGAACATAAGCTTTGTTCCATAGCCTAAATCCTAATCAAATCTCTGTATCAACAATGTATCCTTTGATTGGCACAAAATTTGGATGAAACCAAAACACCACAAAAAGATTGTTAAAAGAATCAAATTCATATTAGCTAATACGAAGAGAAAATCAATAAGTCATTTACCAATGGCTATGCAAAACAATTTGCAAGTTCATTCAGCTGCCATCCTCTTAAGTTTGGCTGATCGTGCAAATGTAGACGGCCTATGAATTTGAATAGATTTGTTCATCATGCAATTGTGACTGCTAAGCTGAATAAATAAAATTCAATGTTAAATCACTTACTGCGAAAAGGAAGCAGCATCTTTTAAAAGCTGCTTAATCTCTCCACAAAGTTGGATTTCATTGTCAGTCTTGGATGCTCCCTAACCATGTAAAATGAAAATCTAGTCAACAATTTGAAAATCTGCAACATAATCTACAAATCTTCGAGGGGACTTAGGTACCTTCTTTAAATGTAGCCATTTGGTGGCAAATTGGAAGATGATGACAAGGAATAAAATGAGAGGAGCTGCCTGGAATCATCTTTCTTCTAGGATTTCTCCTTCTCCCATTATCCAAGTCTAGCTACAAATATTTGTTCAGTTGCAGAACTAAGCATTTATTCTTCCTCTTTACAAAAGCATGTGATTTACTAACAATAAACTTTGTCAGCTTTGTTTCAAAAGGCAACTCAAGGTAGATGAATCTTACTTTAACTCCCTACATAAACTTAAATTTAAAAGATTTTTTTTTCTTTTTTTACTTTCTGGCTTTCATGGATCTTTCATGTTCATGAGTTGTTACAAACCAATATTAAATCCCCAAATTTTTAGTTCCAAGGAGATTTTGAACACCTAAATAATAAAACCATACATCAGTTCCATCTAAGAAAAACCATGGGTATAGAATTAGGAACAGTCAAGAAAATGGAAATAAGCGATGGAAGACCATTTATACAGGAAAAGGGAATCAATGAACAATGGAAATTAATGAAACTAAAAACAACTCGTGTGAAAATTTAGGCTTTTTTTCTTTTCAAGCTAAAATTGTGATATCATTTTCATTCAAAAAATCAATATCAATAGGTCTTCATTCTCATGCCCCATCAAAATCACCGGTAAGTCAACCAAAAAAGATGTCTGACGGTGAAAAAAGAAAATAAAAAAAAGCGCCGGAGAGGACACACACCTTAGAGATGGCGGGATTCAAAGTTGATAGGTTGGTATTCTTCTTTTTGAAAGTAAAGTTGATGGTTTGTTATGGCCTAATCCATCCAACATGGGTTTCTTTCTTTAAGTGGCTTCAGCCCACATCCTCCATTCGGATTCGGCTTAGGCAAGGCCAGGCCTGTCCCGATTATTGAGTTTTTATTTATTTATTTAATAATTTATTTTAATTTTTATGATGAAAAAATTATATTTAAAGTAAAAATAATTTAAATTTTCTTATAGAAAATTTATTTTTTATATAGAATATATTTATGAAAACTTATTTTCTTAGCAATAATTATGAAAACAAAATTTATTTTATCAAAATAAATTAAAAAGCCAAAACTTGAAGAAAAACAATTCAACTTAATGATCTGGTTGAATAAATACCAAAAACTATCAAATCTAACCAAACTTCCTCCTAAATTTTTTCTACTATTAATAAGGTTAATTATAAGATACACAAATTAAAAATAATTTTTTTAATTTATTAAAGGGTCCAACGGTAGCGAATTTGATTATCTTAAAATAAGATAATAAATTTAAATGTTGTGAATTGAAAAACAACTCAAGAAAATTTTGGCACTCATTTAAAAGTCAAACTTAACTCGATTTCAAATTTAGTCGAAATTTAATGTAGCTACAAGATAGATGATGGCATTAAAAAAAATTAATTTCATGAAAAATTAAAAAAATAATAATAAGGAAAGGAAAAAGTGCACAAATACATTCCTTTGAAGTTTTAAAGTGTATCCTATGAACAAAATGAATACCCTATAAAAGAAAAGAAAAGAAAAGAAAAGAAAAGAGAATGTTTCACTTCAGTCAAGTACTCTTGATTTTCACTGCTATACAAACATGGACATATATGTAAAAAATCAAACCTTTTTAATCCAAAACAATATTATATGCTATATAGGAGATATCATTTGTCTTCTTGTTCTTTAGTGCGCAGCAGTTCTCTTGCCATGGAAGAGAATGATTTAGCATTATCTTGCATCTCTGTAGTCTTCAAGCTGATTCCCTGCCCAACCCATGTTACAACATTTCATTACATTTTTCATCCATTTGATGTCATGAATAAAACACTAATATCAATCAATTATGCTCCTCAAAAACTTCATCATTACACAAAAACAGTACCTGCAACTTTCTCAAATTTTCCTGCAGCTTGCTTTCTGCCATTTTAGCTGCACTTGATTCCTGCACCCATGGATAAAAGGACAATCATGGTTATCTTGTTTTAACACAGGTACTACATCCAAGGTGACTTGAGGACTATGTTTTACAACGATAGCATCATCAAAACTCAAGCTAACCTATACACGTTGTGGAAACTAACGAATCAAACACATTCAGGATGTTTGCATTTAGCAAATACTTACACCTTGCAAAGAAAACCCATATTTTTTCTTGATTTGATCAACAGCACTGGACTTCTCATCTTGCTGCTGCTCTTCTTTGGTGATGGGTTTCTCATTTTTAACCTTCATCTGCTTCAGCTTACCTGAAAAATATGAAATAATTTGTCGTCAAGCGAATACACTGATGGGGGTTTGTTGATTCAAGAACATGAAATGACACTGACCTGCTGTGAAAGCCTGAAATTTAAGTTTATGCTTATTAAGAGTTGCTAGGATATTCTGTTCTTTGGGTTTCTCTCCAGGATCATCAAGGTCAATATCATCTTCAAAGAAGGGAAACCAAAACGTGAAAAAAGAATTTATTAAGCTGATGCAAGAACTTGTCACTCACCATACGCATAGCCAACTCATACAGTATGCAATATATCATGATTCCTGCAACATGGTTACCTATGTTTAAGTCTATTTCATCCTCATCCACAGCCTGGTTATCTTTATTCTCAACCTCGCATGGAAAATTAGCAGTCGAAAAGATGGTAGAAAGCTCTTCAATACTTTCTTTAGTATCTTCTGTTTCCATTTCAGGTGCATGCTTTTTACTGCCAGTTATGTCTTTGAGGACAGAGCCAAAAAGTCCCTGACATGCCAAATAAGTAACAATTTGGGGACAATCTTCAGTTTCAGAAGGTTGTCTAGAATGCAGAGACCAAGCAGTGCAATCTATAATCTACCTTTTTCTTTTCCTTCTGAACTGTGGCTCCAGAGGCAGGCACTTCCTGAGTAAGCATTAGATCTTTCCTATAGACACGGCTGATAAAGTCCAAATTCCTATGAAAAAAAATTAATACTGAATTATGTCCTTGTCATAATGCTACTGCAGATACATAAGACAAGAAAAAGGGGAAGCTTAAGAGTCTTTTTGAACCCCATTTTTAGTTTCATAAACATTTAGACGAATAGAAAGCATAACAGGAAGAAAATGATGATTTTTTTAATGGAAAATAATATGATAGCATTGGCTCTATTTGCATGTTCAAATTTCCTATGAAAGGTATGGAATAAGAGTGTTCTCCTTCCAAGTAGGGTGTAGGGATAGCCTTTTTGTCAGTACATAGCAGAAAAAAATAGTTACAAAGATAAGATAATCGCATAGACTACTTAAAGGAACATAAACCACCTAAAAGTTTCCCTCTGGAGCAGAACTGAGAGAATGAAGAATTCTTGATCACCATTCACCTGTTAAAGGGAGTAAAAGAGTAAAACAAAACTATATCCTCAAAGTTAAAATTATATGAACATGAAGTAATAAAATTATTAGTTATGTTGTACCATTACAACATCTCCAGAATTTGAAGAGCACATTGAGCTATCAGATAATGAATTTGGTTTTGGTGCAGAATATCTGAAACCTCTGATTGAAGTTTCCTTGAACAAGGATAATTCTGGCAAGGACCTTATATTACACAGCACAATGTTGACATGCATGAGACCAAGTCCAGAAATAAATTTGCAAAAAATACATTATTTTATTTGGCATAAATCGAATCATAAAAACTCAGACTAATATATGACCATCACCTTATTTCAACTTTTCCACTAGTGAAAAGGAGCATAAGGCCAACATCAGAAGCAGTATAAAAGGTTGATGCCCAGCAGCAAGAAGTGGAATGAAACTTCTTCTTGTAGTGAACTTTTTTGACTCCCTGAGTCAAAGAGAAAGGTGTTAAGTATACCCCATTTTGTTTTGAAGGGCAGGGTGAGGCTGGGCAAAAATGACGAGTACGTATAAAAATAATGTGCTGATTACCTGAATGGTATGAGTCAAGGAATAGACATATGCAGCCTTCTCAGAGCATACGAGTATGAAAGATTGCTTTTGTATGCCTTCCTCAATAGGACTACCAGTCGATAAATTTGCTCCTCTAACTGCTATATCCTGCCAATCTGCAGAATGTAAATAAGAATTACTTTTTCACCAAGTTCTATGACGTTTGACAAAAAAAAAAAAAAACAAAAACAAAAACAGAACTAAATGGATCATGCTATCTAGTACTTATTTTAGGAAGAAAACTGAAAGTAGCACATACCCAATATATGCATAAATAGGGCTCTTGAGGGTTTCTTGGGTTGAACCATGCTAGCACTCAGCATGTTCCCAGAATCACTATCGAAGGCCAAAACTGATGAATCCTTTGTTGCAACCACCAAAACATTCTTCTCAAAATTTTGCAGACTGCAGGTTTTAAACTGCATCGAGATGATGCCAGGACTGATATCACTTGCAATATGACTTTGAAATATGATATTGAGACCTTCAGTGTCAACAAGTGAAACCTGTTTATAAGAGTTAAAATTATTACACTAACACGCCACTGTTATTTCATCCAATATCAGATGAACGTCCAAAAGTTTCAAAACAACTAAGAATCGAAAGAAAATAAGCTTACATCTCCATGGTCATTTCCAATGGCAACATGTCTTGTGTTCTGGCATATGGCTAAAGAGAGTACAGAACCATTAACCTTAATGACCTTTACACCCTGGATATGATTATTCCTTTTCTTTGTGCTTCCTGAACCAGAAAAGATTAAACAGAGAGAAAAAAAGAGATATATCATGGTGCTCACTTTTAGGAAATATTAATTGCAGAAAATAAGTTAGCAATGGAGATCTAAAACTTGATAGAACATCTGAACGACATTTCTCATAGATGACTAAACTACTTCTCATTCATACTTATGTTTCAAGATCAAATTAAAAAAAAGGAAAAGATTAGTTTGTTGCACATATAGATGAAGAACAAAAACAGGAAGATGACCAATGTATCCAAAAACAACAGCTAAACCCAACTTCAAAACCTTTCAGTCCAAAGGTATACTTAACTATACCTTGGAAAGATATGAAACTGTTTTCTGCTGTATATGGCTCTGGCTTAAACTTAAAGAAGCGGACCTGAAGTACTCATAATAGGAGAAAAAAATAGTTAGATAACAGAAGAAATCATTTACTTCAATGAAACTATCCCAGTTGATTTTACCGTTCCACTCTGGTCACCAGAAATGATAATCCTAGAGTTTCCATCAAAATATAGTGCTGTCACTGGTATACCACTTAAAGAAAAGTCATCTTCACTCTGCATTAAGAAAAAAGGTAAAATAAAAACAAGCAAAAGCACCACCTAACCAATTGGCAATAATCTAGAAATCAATATTTTTAATTAAAACAATCCATCTGGAAGCTTGCAAGCTTAATGCAGCATGGAAACTAGAAATCAATATGACCTGTTGCTTTAATGACAGAATTGGTATAGGAAAGTGGCATGATATATCCCAAAAGTTGATGGCTCCATCACTGTGTCCAGTTATGTACAGATTTTTTATCTTCCCAAATCCACTAAATTGGTACGTGTTTGAATGACCTCCATCTTTTGACTTTGTCTCCAAGGGAACAAGTGATGGAATATCCTTGACAACTAGAATGTAATCCTGCAAGACCCGAGAAAATGCATATGTAGCAGCAACCAAATTTAGACAAGTTGCTTTTAAAAGAGAGAAATGACAATTGCAGCAGAACAGAAAACGAATATTCCAATTAACTTACCTCATCCGAACTTAATGCATAAGGGTTTTCAGTGATGAGTTTTGCTATGGTGATGCTTGAATCTACAAATGGCATCTTTACCATTACCTTCTTTGGGAGGGAGGGTGGAGACCTTGATTGGCATTGCAGAAGATACTTCTCAATTGAGCAATCATCATACATATACATATTTCCTGATTTGCCAATCAGAAGGAGAAGATCTTGTTTAACTTTGCTTTGCTCAGTAGTACTTAAAGTGATCATCATGTCCAAACAAGGCTCAGACAAATGAAGCCCAAGTTTAATTGTGCGAGTTTCAGTATGCTCGTTCAATAAGATTACCTGCCTCATCATAACCTTACTAGTCAAAAATTACATCCAATAATAGAATTAAGGTTTTTCAAGTTAAAATGACTGGATAGCTTAACTGGGCTAAAAGTTCAAGCAAAATATTAAAAGAATAAGGTGTATTGCCATCCATAGATAACGATAATAAAACATCTAAGTACCTGCAGCAGGCTTGTGGAGGCTACATCAGAGGCACCCATGACATACAATCGAGTGGCTTTTGCATCAGCATAAGCCCATTTTAAAGATGCTATTGGTGTTTTTTCTGATTTAAATCCAAGAATGAGTTTACAAAAGGGAGTATTTTGAATACCAATTTCAGATTGCTTTGAGGTAGGAACGCTCCATATGAGAACTTCTCCATTATCGTAACCAACAGCAACTTTACTACCAAAAGGGCACACCCAGCATGCAGAAGTCACATGTTTTGCTTCATTATGTACTGATTGGAACATACTTCCACCAGTAACCAAAATAGATTTGCATTCTCTAATTTCCCACAAAGTCATAAAGCCGTCTTTAAATATTATAAGAATTCTGTATAGAATTGAGCCACACGTGAGAAAACACTGACTGCTAACATAACACATTAAAGTTTGAACAAAAGGTTAAGAAATGAAGTATAGAAACACAAATGCGTTTAGAGGCGGGAAATCCTCACTATAGGAGTCAACGGTACTTGAAAATTGGCATCTCACAAGAACTTAAGTTATAAACGAAAATTAACAGAATCAGAAAGTAAAAGTACCTTTTGCTTTCAGCTGTTGGCTGAGGAAGTATGGAGATAACAGCCCTATCAGCTAAAACTTCCGTTGGATTTCCTAAACAAGATGGTTAATCAAGTTAAATTAAACCACTAATGTAAGACACGATACCACAAAGTAAACTTTCAGAATAGCTGCAAACAACGTTCAATAGCAACAGAACTAAGACATCAAAAAGTAAGTCCCGTAGTTAGAGAGGGTCGATATTGATGATACAGAGCTTTCTTTTACAAATAAATAGTTAACTTCAAAGTTTGGCTTAGTAGGTAGCTAGGAAAGGACCCATTAGTAAATTCCAAGTGCATCAAGTAGCATGCTTTATTCCTTTCAGAGTGTTTTGTTATCAGGGACATCATAATGATGCCACTGTCATCCAAGCCTTGCAGAGAGTAAACAAGAACATCTCAAAGGTAACACTTGAACCTAGTCAAGTTTATTTGTTAAAAGATTATGCCACCATTATGCTTAACAACACACTTCAAATCTTAAGCAGATATGTAGTACTCTTTACCATGAGAAGCTGAGAAAGGTATAGTGTATTTCATTTGCATAACATGGCAGACTTCTTGTTCAATCTTAAAAACCTTGATGTTGCCTTCAGAATCTCCAACATACCTGCAAAATCAGATATATTCAAACGCTGCATTTGCATATCTTAAAGTTGAAAAAAACTTCAGTAGAGCTAAGAACCTAAGATAGACTTACATGTAGGGACCAGCTTGCATAACTGTGAAAGAAGTAATTTCTTCTTTAAAGACATGTACATGAGACAAGAGCCTCCTTTCCAAGTCCCAAACCTACATTACAGTTTCCAAAGAAAAATGAATCCCCATAGGGGAAAGAAAACATATTTATAGGAAAAATATAGGGCAAGCAAACGTAGTCAATACTGATTCTGATGACAGTAACTGTAGACTACTGTCATAACTAAGCTGACTAGACTCAGCAAGTAACTTGCCTCGATATGGTTCTTGAGATTTACATTTAGTAGGATGCCTTGATTCTGGACGAACTGAAAAGAAAGTATGATTCATATTAGTAACTCTGGATAACTTGATTTAAAATAAAAATAGGTTTTACAAGGCAAAACGAAATACTGATATAGCATTATTAAGGATAATTAGATGTGTATCAGAAGAACCACAATTGAATGTCACAAAATACCTCCAAAAACTTGCTTGGAACTGTGTCATCAGATTCAAGTAGAGCTTGAGAGTTATCTTTCCCAAAGAGTTTAATTCTGCCATCCCTGAAAATGAAAATTTGTTTAAAATAAAGTAAACTTGTTATTTCCATACAATCAGATTCCAGATACATCAGCATTGCTCAATGGGAAAGGATATCCAAGCATTATCCTTTTGATGAAGTGAAAAGTGACTTCATGAAAATGTGTAATACTTATGAAGCAAGCAATTCTTTGGTGCCATTCAAGAGAGGGAAAAGAAGCTTACGTAGTAGATATTGCAAGTATCTTTTGAATGGAATCATAAGCAAACATGCAACAACCCAATGGGATCCCGTAATGAAATACCAAATGTGGGTCCACATCACTAGCTTTCAAACCATCAGAATTCACTCCAGGCTGCAATAGAAACAGTCATAGAGTCATAAGCTAGTCACACTTGCTAACTGTTAAACGAACAGATAATTCAGTAGTTCTACAACGACATGAAGTTATAAGACAGTCATCTTGACCCAAGCTTTATCAGCCACTAATCTCATCCAATTTTATTGTAAATAAATAAATAAAGTTGCTTTTGAGTGGGTCCCTAGCAGACAAAACAGAGTAAATTGAGATTAAAATGAATTGGATGGAGGTCCCATCAGATCTTACTTGCAATAAAGACAGCACCGCCCATCACATGGACAGGTTTGACTGCTTATTTCTTTAATTATCACCCACCAAATCAAAGATAAGTATCCTAAGTTTTGTTAATTACTAGGTTACTCTAAGTATCCATTCGGATAGAAATGAGAGAAGCCTACATCCAATGCCCCAGCAGCTAAAGACATGGCACCAAACGTTTTAGGACAAGCTTTCTTTTGTTGTATACTTATATTATTACGAGCAATTTTTGTAATGGTCGTTAAATGTGGATTTGGCATGGGGATCTAACATTTAGCAAGGAATCTTCATCAAAGCTCTTAACATGGGATTGGGAAGGATGGACTAAAAGGGGGGGGGGACCCGAAGTCTTAACTTTCTCAAATTTCTACTATGACTAAAAATATACTAAAAACAGCAATGCATCTAGTTCTTGTAACTATAGCTGATTTGCAATTAGTTTAAACTATAAAAAGAACACTCAGAATCGAAATCTCAGTAGCTTAAACTATAGTTTTTATTTCAGAAAAAAGAAAGAAAAATGGATAATCGAAAACTATGGAATCTAAAAAGAAAACTGAAAACACATACTATCAGAAAAGAAGAGGGCAGCACAATGTCGAAAAAATAAATTATTGAGTGATAAGTAGGATTAAAAAAAAGGCCGAGGATGAAGAGAAGAGAAGCAAAGAAATCCTAGTGATTTTCTTTCTTTCCATCTGGGTGCGTGAAGCAAGAAAGAGAGGAGAGATTGAGGGAAGCTATTACCTTCTTGGAAATAGAAGCCTTCTCCACTAGCAGCTTCTTCACATTAACAAACATGGATTCTCCTGCTTGCTTCTTCCTAATCCAACAACAGCGTTTGAATCCCAAGGCCAATTGCAGAAGTAAAGTGTATGTAACTCCAAATTCTGCTTTGAGAAAACCGACTTTTAAAAGCTTCCTAGAAAGGTGATTGATGAGGTCAGGTGAGGGGAGGGACGGTTGATTACAGTTTCTTCAAAGCGGACAAATCAAGACGAGTTTTGTTTCTTTTTTATTATTAACGTTAGCCAGGTGGAGGAGGTTGATTAGCTTCTCTCAATTTTTGTTTTTGGACAGTAAATTAATGGCGGGGGATGGTCGTCTTGTCTTTGGCTTCCTACTACACGTGGTGCAATCACTATGGGGTTGTTAATACGAGACTGCCCATTCCCAAACCAAAACTACGTCTGGTCTGCTATTTAAATAAATAATTTTGCAATATCCAAAAGAGAAGAATGCATGTCATTTTGGTTAAGTGGAGCAAATAAAGATAATTTCTTAACACAAAAATAACTGTCTATCTATTCCATTACTCTTTAATTATTAATATGCATAAATTAGGAAAGTATTATGGTAACCGATCATAACGTTTATTCTCTTAATTATTTTACCTAAAAACTCCTTTCCAAATTTGTCAATGGGATGGGCTCTTGATTTGATTAACAGCTAAAGCCCATTGTAGCCTCGTAGATTCTGATTGTTGGGTCCTGAATGCCCATGCCCTAGTGAGGTGGCCTGCACTGCAGATGGAACTCCACCTAACCTTCACCTTTGTAAACTATGGCCCAATAGTTTATGAACCGTTTAATTTAATATTTAGTACCTAAACTTGATAATTTTTTTAATTTAATATTTAAAATTTTTTTCAATTTGATACCTTAATTTGACAAATTGTTTTGCCACATGCAGTCATACATTAGTTATCTTTTGTGTTCTCGTAAAAAAAACTAACATTATTAGTGTTCTCAAGGTAATTTGTATTGCATTTGATAAGTTTACATACCAAATTAGATAAAAAAATTTAGATATCAAATTAAAAGAAAAATTAAACAAAAATTTAAATAAAAAATTAAGCATCAAAATAGAAAAATGTGTCACTAAATGGAGAGAAATTATATATGTTTATTAAACGAAGCATACTTAAACATAAAATGTTGGATGATAAAGATGCAGTGGCCCACAGCAGCTGAAGTAAAATGAGTACTAGTACATTCCCATTTCCCAATCCCGCCCCCAAGAGATGAGAATAATAATAAACGAAAAACACGTGTCTTGGCCCGACCAGACCTAATTAAGCTTTTGGTTTCAAACTGATGCATGGAATGATTACATAAGTAGATAACTCTATGTCATCATCTTCTTTGAGTTGTAAGGCTTCTGCCTTTTTCACACATTCCTTACTTCTTCTTCTTCTTTTTAATTTTGAAAAAAGGTTGATTCATTATGAAACGGAATGTGGTGACTGACAACTTTCTTTATTTATGTAATTAACCAAGATGAATGGTCATGAGGAATAAAAGGGTAGCCGAAAGGCATTGCTATCATCTCTTTACATATTCATGTGATGTGAGTACTATAATATACTCAAACCAACTGTTCTTCTACCTTTCAATTTCTAGTTAGGATAATGGGTCAAGACGTGGGAAGCTTTCAACTAATTTTTTAATAAAAGAACCAATTTATTCTTACAATAATTAATTTATCATAAAAAATTAGAGGGAAAAAGATAGATTTGTATGGTGTATGATGTGAACATTACCCTTCAACTGTCTACAAAATTAGAAAGTTGATTATATATCCAAAATAAAATTTAAAGGGAATACTGAAAGGTTTAGTTGGGTGAGCAGGTTGTACGTACTAATCTGGTGAGGTCAGCAAGCATTGTGTGGTGTTTATGAGCTGTTAGGGAGATGAGATTCTCCATTTAGTTCACAACTATTGATATTTGGACGTCAATCATTAAATATATACCAGATTAGATCTCATTTCTTTTATTTATTACAGGGAATTATAAGTATTCCTTAAAAGATGAAAACTTGATAGTTAGAACTTGTCATGTTATAGAATCAGAATTTAGTTAGAAGCAACCAAGCAAACATGTCTGAATGTCTCTGTAAATAAAAATACTCTGCAATGACAGCAATGGGTATTAATAATTGGAGTACTTTGGGTCTTTCTTTTCTATCCTCCACCCTTAGGCATAGCCCACAGGCATTGAAAGAAAAGAAAAATGAGTGATTATTATCATCAATGAATAATGCATTTAAATGCCCGTCTTCCCTTTATTTATTTATCATTAAGGAATAATACTTTTTATTAATAAAATGATAAAAAAAACAGTTGCCACAAAACTTTTCCTGTACCATCATCATCATCATTATCAATTTTGATTATTAAGTCTTCGCCTCTGTTTCTGCCTCTGCCATGCATCAATTATCATTCAAACCTTAGCTTTCATTTCCAGCTCTTATTCAATTCCCTTTGTCTCTCTGTGTAGCTTCCTTCCTCATTTCCATCTCCATCATCCACCCGACACCGTTTCCATGATATGCCTCTTCATTTTACTCCACTTCTTCCTTAGCATTCAACAATGGCTTCTGCTCGCTCTCTCATATTAATCCCTTCTCTCTGAAAAACAAAGGGTACGTTCTTTTTTTTTTACTTCAGTTCGCTTCGTTTCAGATGCTTCTTTCTGAAAAATGGAAGCTTTGAATTGCTTCCGGTTTCATGGGGAATGAATCGAGAAGCTGGTTCCAGTTTTTAGCTTTATGGGGTCTTAAACAATGGGAAAATACTGGGTTTTGTGGTCTTGACTCGATGATGTTATCTTATCTTTTGGCAGAGTTTTGTTCAAACTTGAAAAAACAAAAATAAAAAGCTCTCCTAAATTTAGGCAGAACTGTTGCCTTGTTCATCCTAATGAATTGTGCTAGCTTAAGCTTTAGTAAAAGAAGGGTGTTAATTGTCTGTCTTTTCCATGTTTGTCTTTATGCTCAGCTGTCATGAGTTGTGTACATCTTCATCTTTCCTTCTTTCCATTACTGAATAGCTATTAGCTCTTATGATTTATGAGAAATTGATTAAACTGGGCTAAATTCAGTGAAATCTCTGCATACCCCATTAAAACAAAAAGGGTAATGCACTAATACTATGGATTAGAGTCCATTCTTCTTATATGTGATAAGCTTTTTGTTCAGCCATATTTGTTGAGGTAGTATAATCAATGTCTTCATTGATTTCTGGGCAATAAGTTCCTTGTTGGCTTTACAGGAAATTATCCAAGTGCGTGATTTTCTTCAATGTAGGGAGTGATAAGAAGTAAATGCAAATGATTTGGTAGATCCGTTGGCTCCATGGGAGGCTTTTTTCACTTTTTTGAGTTCAACCATAGCAACATGGCCAGAAAAATACTTGCACACAAGAGACACGTTGGTGGTAAATATTGTTCCTTTTTTTTTTATTCATTGGAAAAGTTCTTTAGTAAATTGCTTTGGATTCAGAATTTAGATATCTTTTGGTGATCCTTCTCGTGATTGAAGATACACTTGCATCTGTTAGTTATATTTCCATTCCAATTTTACAAACTATATCAGTAATAAAGTTGCTAGGAAGTAATGCAAGAAGAAACTCACGAGGTTCTTGTCAGCAAAAATGTTTTTGTTCATGGTTGAGCTAGTATACTAATTTTTAAGCATTGCTAGGGTCATTTCTGTAGATTATCATCTTCTTAAGTGGTAAGAGGGTATGTACCAAGAATGTTAATTCCTCCTAAAATGGGAATGGCATGATAACTTTCCATTTCTTTCTAGTTTTAGTTTCTACAATGCAATTCAATAATGCAGTTCATTTTGCCACTTTGCAGGTCTAGAAGCACCACGAAATAGCTTGGAGCTGCAACTAGAAAATTCTCAGAACTACTGCGCTGTAGATGATCTGCCGGTAATTTTTCCATCAAACGTAATATTTTTTTTAAACATCTGATACCATGTTACTATGTTCTTTGTATTGCATGACTCTGGTCTGATGATAGTGTCTAACTGGGTTGTCTTGAGAGTGATTGTGGAGAACTTCACCATTAAGCAGTGCCGAGTCTTGTCCAAGTGTGCGGTTATATGTATTTTTCAGTTTGACTTTGGTTTTCCCTTTCCCAGTATTCTAAGCTTTCGTTGTTTTGAACATTTGTTTTTGGTTAAAATCTTTGATCATCCTTCATTAATTTCCTATATAGTTTGGGTCAGACTAATGCTACTATGAGTATTAACTCAAACTGAAATAACATTATCATCTAAATATTTCTTAGGCATCTCTTTCTATCTCTCCCCGCTAAATGCATTTTATGTGAATTTCAGTGCTCTTATGAAGTTGAAGAAGACTGGGCAGCAAAGAACTATTGTCGAACTGAGGCTTCAATGAAGAAACTGATTAATGAGGAGATGTCCAAACAATCTAACACCAGACAAAATACACCTAGTATTGTTGCCCGGCTTATGGGAATGGATGCATTGCCTTTAGATTCAAAACCTATAGTAGTTCCATCAGTTGAGAAAAAGAATGATCATCAGCAAAGGGGAAAAAATGCAAAGGGTTCAGATGTCTATTTATCTTCTAACTCAAATTACTCGAAGAAAATGGATGTTGACTCAGTTTATGGTAGTCGAGACAGAGATGCAGAGAGATGGAGCACCGGCCAGGAGTTTGGAAAGCCAAGGCCTTGTGAACATCCTCAGGAGGAAGAATTGCAAAAATTTAAGAAAGAATTTGAGGCATGGCAAGCAGCCAGGCTTAGAGAATGTTCAAAGGTTGTTGATGTTGGAAGCATTTCTATGGCTCAAGAGAAACTGAGCAAGGAAAAGATGGCACATTATTCAGGTTCTGAAAGAGCAAAGCATGAGAAGCCTTTGGAATCTAAGAGGTTTGCAGTAAAAGAAAATATGTATGAGATGGGTTTGCATCGCAGACATAAATCAGAACCTTTTACAGCTGAGCAAAAAGAATCAAGAAGTCGATGCACAAATAAGGATTTTCAGCTACCTTCTATGATACATTATAACGAGAAAGTCGATGCTGCTCCAACAAGGATAGTGATCTTAAAGCCCGGTCCTGATAGGATATATGACCATGAAGAATCATGGACCAGTTCCTCTGGCACTTTAGATGAAAGAGCTAGTATAGAAGATTTCCTTGAGGAGGTAAGGGAACGACTAAAACTAGAACTGCAAGGTAAAACTCTTAAAAGGAGTTCTGTGATCAGAGGAAGTGGAATCGAAACCCCTTTCAATGAAAAGCCATCTGATCCAAGACAAATTGCTAAGCATATAGCAGAACAGGTCAGAGAAAATGTTAGTAAGGATCTTAAAATGAATTTAGTTCGATCAGAATCAACTAAATCATATAGAAGTTCAGTTCAGTTCAATGGACCAGGCTCCCCAGAGTTCATCAACAAAGATACAAGAACATTCTTGTCAGAGAGACTAAAGAATGTTCAAAAGCAAGAAACACAGTTGGATATACCAATTGTTTCCACTGGTAGATGTAGATTGCCTGTGTTTGAGAATGGAAGGGACAGGCTAAAGCAAATAGAAGATTTCCCTAAGTCTGGAAATGAGCAGAGCTACTGGGAAATTGTTAAAGATGAACAAGAAATGCAAACCAGATCTTTCAGGCATGGAGATGATGTTGGGTTGCTAAATAGGGAATCGTCCACAAGAAATCTGATTAGGTCTTTGTCAGCACCAGTCTCGGGAACATCATTTGGGAAGCTGCTTTTAGAGGACCGCCATATTTTAACTGGGGCTCAGATTAGGAGGAAGCATGAAGGCATTGAGAATGTACAAGTGGATGTTGAAAAAAGGAAGAGAGAAAAGTTCAATTTGAAAGAGAAAGTTTCTAATATCAAGTATGGTTTGACACTTCGACGGAGGCTATTTGGCAGGAAGATTCAGTCAATGGTGGACACATATGGTGCCTATGATGGTCCTGTAAAAGATATATTGAGTGGACCAACAGTTATAAACTTCAGCGAGAGGCATGTAAGGGCACTTTTCCGGTTTCTTGTTTATAAATTAAGAGCTCGTTTAGATGCGTTTCCCATTTTGTTTTGTAATCAATATATCTTTGTTGTCTTAGGAGAATTCTACTGAGGTGCCTCCTAGCCCAGCATCTGTTTGCAGCAGCACAAATGAAGAATTTTGGAGGCAAGTGGATTATCCCAGCCCGATATCAACACATGATGTGACTTTAGGAGAAGAAAATGCAGTACAACAGGTTTTCAAAGAGATCAGTTCTAATTTGAATGGTATGCAACTTTCCCTTTAATTGCAACCTTTGGTCTAAGTTCTCTATTCCTTGATCACATAACTACATTTCTTGTATTGAATATGACATATATTACAGTGTAATGAATATGACATAACTACATTCCTTGATCACTAGCATTTTGCTCTTGTTTTCTTTGGATTATTGTTAAAATTATTGTACTACTTAAAACAAAATCCCAACCTGTTTCTCACTTTCTCTTTTGTTCACGTGGAAAGGAGAGACAGTTCAAAGATGTAAATTGCTGTATAGGAGCACCTTTGTTTTGCATACACGTGAGTGATATTATTGTTAATATAATGGATAGCTGTCAGCATAATCTCTGTCTAGATCTGGCACCTGATCATTCCAGTCCAATATTGCTACTGTCCACATAATGAAATGTTGCTACTGTCCACATAATGAACAACTACTTTTTGATATTAATGCAATGTATGACAATCTTCTTATTTATTGATTGATTACCAGAGTTGAGGAGGCAACTTAATGAACTCGAGTCTGATGGAGTGGATGACATATCAATTGAAAAGGAGTCTACTGAATCAGAAATGGGGGATATAGAGGACCAAGCAGAAGGCTATGTTAGGGACCTGCTTGTTGCTTCTGGTTTATACGGTGGATCATGTGACAAATCCTTATCTAGATGGGACCTGTTAGCGAAGCCTATCGGTGATGCTGTCTTTGAACAAGTGGAAGAATCATATAGAAAATCGGGCAAGGAAAATGATGAGAATGATAAGAAGGTAGATCGAAAGGTGTTGCTCGATTTGTTGAATGAAGCACTCTCAACCATACTTGGGCCACCAGTAACCCTGTCTCGGTTCAGGAGAAAGCTTGTTGGTTCCTCCATATTGCCGCCTCCACGAGGAAGGAAGTTATTGAATTCAGTGTGGGAAATTATCCAAACCAATTTATATCCTCCAAATGATAGATGCTACTACTCGCTCGATAGCATGGTGGCCCGGGATCTAGGTTCAACCCCTTGGTCTAGCTTGATGGATGAAGAAACTAATGTTTTGGTAAGAGAGGTGGAATGCTACATTATAGGCAACGTGGTTGAGGAAATTGTGAAGGACATGCATTAATGATGGTGCATACATTAACGAGGCTTTGGCTGCTGGTTATTAAATCTAATGTAGGAAAGTGGCATACACATGGAGATAACCCTGCTTTGCTTGTAAAGGTGAATATTGGGGGGAGATTCCCCGTCCATGTACATATTCTTTGCCGGGTGGGTTTGCAACGTATAGGTTAAGTTTGATCAGGTTTATACATACTGTACATGATTGATTGGTTGTATTATTAGAATTTTTATTTACAATGGAGAGAAACTAATAAATGTAACTTTTTGGTTCTTGATTCAGTTGCCTGTTTTGGCATTAAAACTGATATGATTGCTAATGAGAGCATATATTATTGGTTCTTCTTTTTCTTCTTTGGTATTTTTATCATATTTTTCTGTGAGTACACTTATGTTTTTCTTGTTTTTGGTAAAAGTATCATGGAGATATTTATTATTAGAGTCAAATTACATTTTGACCTATCTACTAAAAAAGTAGGTAAATTAGTCTCTGTACATTTGATAAAAAAGTAAATAGGTTTTTCTGTTAAAAATTTCATTAATTTCTACTATTAAAAATCGGTCCATGTACGTCAGCATGAGGTATAGGTAGCACGTCATATGTAACTATTTAGTTATTCTGATAGTCACGTCAGTTTTTAACTGTAGAAATGGATGAAATTCTTAATATAAAGGATTAATTTACTATTTTATCTAATGTATAAAGACTAATTTATCTATTTTTTAAAATAAAAAAATATAATATAATTTAACTCTTAATAAGGGGTTACCTTATTAATTTCAACTAACTGAAATTTCATTGCGGAGGGTGACTGTCAGGTGCGAATCATAAAATAAAAGTTTTTTTATTTTAATCCTTTAAAATTTTTAAATTTTAAATTAAGAAAAATAAAATTAATATTTAACTCCCTAAAAATAATAATATTTTAATTTAATATTTTAAAATTTATATTTTTATTATTATAAAAATTATAATTTAATTTCGGGTCGTAAAATAATTTTCTGACGTGGTGAGACATGGTCTGTTGGAGTTTAATATGGTATTGACATTTCTTAAATTGGGCTGATACAAAGAACAACAGTTAACATCACCTAAATACTAAATATTCCAACTTAGAAAAGTAAGGTCAGCAAATAATTGATTTGAAGGGGGATAGGTTTCCTGTTTTTACCACGAGAAAAGTAGGTAAAAGCGCAAGTAAAGGGGGAAGAAATGAAGAATAAATTCAAAGGAAGAGTCCCCACTGACATCATGTGCGTGTTGACTGTTCCTTTGTGGAAATCTTGGTTAGGTACACCGAACGAAATAGTGTTGTCCAATCCAAGAAAAACCAAAAGCTGTGATATCCAAGTATTTTCATTACTACTACTGGTGAAATAATATATCTGTTGGCATTTAAAGCAAGGAAGAGGGTGATTCTTTGATGTTTGTACTTCAACTTTTGAGTCACTCGTATTTATCAAGAATGTAAAAATACTGACCAAAAACATACATTACACGGTAATGAATGGAACCCCCTTTTGTTTGAGTCCCATCTATCGCCTGAATTAGCGGGGAGATGCACATGCCATTCCTACTGTACAAAAACTTCATTGTCATATACATAGATACATGTACATGAGTTGCTTACGTTATTTGTGGAGTCAAGAGTGAGAGATATCTATCATTGGTTTAGTAAACAAACAGGTTAAACACTACCCAAAGTAAATTTGGAAGAAATACTAAACGAATATTTGGTTGGCGGAGTGAAAAGCAACTGCCAGTTCCATCTTACGTACTAAACGACATTCATTTGAGTTTCAGAATGTTATATGTAGTAGTTAACCGGTTACCTATAATACCGACAGCACCAACCTCACTCTGAGTCCCCGCAGTTAGTGGTATATGGTGTCTTTAGTTTTTACTGTTATGCTACATGTAACTGTTACCAAACCAGTTTTGAACATGGATTTCTATTTCATCAATATTAACAGTACATGCATTTGCACAATGGGAATGCATTATTATATAATTAAGAAAAAGTCCAACAGGGTCGGTTCTCATACAAACAAACAAGACTCTTTAATTTAAAATTAATACCAATTAGCCCAAGCCACGAGGCGCGTGTTGGTGCTAACATACGTATGTAAGCCCGCTACGCACCCTGGCTGCCGGCCTTCCTGCATTAGTAAGTATTACCCAACAGCATAATGAATTATTTAACATCCAATTCCATATTTAATATTTAATTGTTTTAGTTTTTGTTTAGTCCCATATTCCACGCCTCTACACTTTAGCTGTCGGTTTGTCCATTTCCTTACTACTTTTTCAAACTTCTTCCCTTTCTCTCTCTGTCTTCCTAAGAATTTAAGATAAGGGGTAGGAAATGAGTGAAAATTAAGTAAGATGATGATAATGGAATGGGATCAACAGCAAGAGAACCAAAGCCAAAACCAGAGAGAAGATAGTGTGAATCTCAATGTGAACAATGGAGTAATGTATGTGAAGGTGATGACAGATGAGCAGTTGGAGACTCTCCGGAAGCAAATTGCTGTTTATGCCTCTATCTGTGAGCAACTTGTTGAGATGCACAAGAATCTCACTGCCCAGCAAGATCTTACAGGTAGGTCAACCTTCTATCCCCCACCCGCCCTTGTATATTATGCTCCTCCACTTTCTGTTCATGCTCATCTAATGGGATTCCTTTTTTGTTTCACCTTTTGCTTGCGTGTTATTTCTGATATTTAAATATGTATCGCCCGTGATCCATCATCGTCTACCTTGGATCTACCCTCTCAGTCTGAGTCAAGTGTTGGTGGACTTGAAACTAGTGAATTCCCGCTGTTTTAGCTTCTGGTAACATCATTTTTCTGTCTATGGTTGAACCAAAGGATGAGGGAAATCTTTGTATACAAATTAACACTGTTGTGCTGTGCTTCGTGTTGGGTTCATTTGGGTGGTCGATTTGGATCATTCACTTGTGTTCTTCTTAGCTTAACCTATCTTTTTCTTTATTGCAGAATAAGTTAAAATAAGAACCAACTGATCATTGATGCTCATCTGTTTTTCTTCCCATTATCAACAACGGTATATTTTTCTTGTTTGTAAGAAATCCACCTAACTTTAGACAAAACCAGAAAGAATGATTTGTCAAGCAATATAGGTGGGAGCCATTAATGTTCAGATTCTGAAATTAAACTGATAATGTAGTGGGGTAGATTAGGGTTGAAATATAAGTGTGGACTGACTAGCAGTTTGTCATAGTCAATATTGGCTACTGAAAAATGCTAATATGAATGGATGGCAGGTGGGAGACTGGGAAATCTGTATTGTGACCCATTAATGACATCGGGCGGGCACAAAATAAGTGCGAGACAACGGTGGACACCAACCGCTGTGCAACTTCAAATACTGGAACGTATATTTGATGAAGGAACTGGAACTCCAAGCAAGCAAAAGATCAAAGAGATAACCTCAGAACTAAGTCAGCATGGCCCCATTTCTGAAACCAATGTGTATAACTGGTTTCAAAACAGACGAGCTAGGTCTAAAAGGAAACAAGTAATGGTTGCATCCTCCAGTAATAACAACAATAATCATAATCATGCAGGTGAATCAGAGGTAGAGACAGAAGTTGAGTCGCCAAGGACAAAACCAGAGAATCTTCTGCTTGTATCAGAGGGTCAGGGTCAACATCATGATGTGTGCTTTCAGAACCCAGAGATAACTTCTCAACTGCATTTCTTGGGTGTAGGAGATGACCATATGTGTCAGCTAAAAGAATGGGGGGAAGCTGCATTTATGACCAAGCATGGCAGGGTGAGTGAGTGAATGAGGCAATGGAACTACATAGCATGCATGCTTTGACATAGTAAAGCTAATACATAAACTTTGAATCTTACACTGCCCTTTAGGCTTTTGGCTGTCTTTTGTTTTTGATTAATTTTTGTTAATATGAAGAATTGAAAGAAGTGTGCTTGGGCAGGTTGTTGATGAAATTAAGAGAGTGCTTGATTTGGAATGTTTGATGGTAAACTGTGAACATATTAATATAATATTAAGTATATGTGGGTTGGGGTATCCCTCCAAATCCAATCATTGCAATCAATAATCACATGAAAACTATATTATGTTATGTGATTAAAATCGCAGGTAGGATGAAGTAGGTGGTGGTTTTAACCCAATGCTGGCATAGCCATATCACCCACAACATTCCAGCCTTTTAAGTTACTACTATTTCCACTAATAAGTATTCAGAGCCCACCACTAATGATTACGTTTAATTCCTACCATAATCCCCAATTGTTGTCTTTTTGGGTAATTTAAGGTTTTGCTACTTAAACTCTTTAGGCTCCATTAAATCCATTGGCATTTGTTTCGTAAATAGAAGGATGATTTTAGCATACTTTAATTCATTGTCCTCCTGCATTGAAAAAATATTCATAATAATTGAGCTAAAACTCAATCCTTTTAAATAGAAAAGAATATAAAATATTATTAAAATAATAATTAACTAATCAAATAATATAAAATATCACCAAATTAACTAAATTACAATCTAAAGGCCCATATTTTATACTAGGCTAAGCAAATCCAATGGCCACAATTCATCCACACATCCAAAGCATTTTAGTAATTTTACCAAAATTATCTTTCTTACTAAATAATCATTTTACCCTCGATCAAATATCATATTTCCATTTACGTCATTTTTACTTTTGGTTATTTTCACTTTTAATCATTCAACATTTCGAATTTACATTTTAAACCTTAAACTTTGACTTCACCACTTTTTTACTTCTTCACAATTTAGTCAATACCTCGGATATATCTCACAATATAATACTATACTTGTTTCAACCTTTTATACTATCATTAGTCTAATAAAATGGCAGTAGGGGTTAACACCATTAATGTGGATGACATTATTGCTAACTTTCAAACCGAATCCAGAAAACCGCAGGGCACAGGAGGCCGGAACCAGTATTGGCAAGTTGAAATAGGCTTGAAACAGGCCAGTTTCACTGCAAATTTAAACCTCAGGCTAGATCCAGCCAGTGACTAGCCAAGCTCGGCAAGAAAAAAATTGGCATTATTTCAGTTTTTTCTCCCTCGTTTCGCAATTCACTTTTTCAGTTTGGTAACTTTCGTGGCCTGGGCTGGGCTGGACTACAATAGCATTAGTATTAGTATTAGCTAAATAATCCTAAATAATTAAATTTCATTAGTATAGTAATTAGTAACACGACGCAAGATCTTCGTTTTTCCTTTTCATTATTCCCTACACTGGAGTCTGGACCCTCTCATCTTCAAAACTAACACAAATCTATACACTACATAATATTATGCCATATAAATTAAAAAAACCCTAATTTCCTTCTTCTCAAATCTCTTAAATCATCACTCTTTTCCTGCAATCCAAACAAACAAAAACTCTCTCTTTATCTGTGACACCAACCAACCAAGCAGCAACCCCCCCTGCATAAATGATCAGGTATTGAATCAAAATTCATCCTTTTTTTAAATTCACTATGTTTTCATTTACATCTCATAATTTCATTCGATCAGAGCTTGTTGATTCGCATTTTCACTTCACATTGCTTTTGCTTTTCTGTAATTTTCCATTTTTCTTCTATCAATCAACCTATTTTACGTTTTAATTTTGTTTCTTTCTTTCATGTTACCTATTCCTATATAATCTTTAACTTGGCTATTCATCTTCATTGCATGATGATCTTTTTGTTGACTTTCTGTTTTTATTATTCTTTTGGTTTTACGGGAAGCTCTTGTATAACCGAATATGCCGGTAGGGTTTTCAAATTTACGTTGTTTATGTCATTTACAACACGTGAAACGTCTTTCAATTCCGATTTATCTACTAGAACCGCTTGATTTTATGCTGCTTTCCAAATCTGCACATCTTCTTTTTCCAAATTTGATGGGTTTTTGTTGTTACTATTACTGTGATGAGAATTCAGATTTTGTTTTGTGTTCTGTTTACAATTTAACATCGGGAATCTATGATTATTGATGTTTTAACGTGGATGTGATTCGAGCGGCTAGACTATCTATGTAGACAATTACTTGTGCTTTGGTGTTTCTGATCTTTATTATTATTTTTTTAACCACCGCTCTAAGGTTTTGGCTCCTCCAGCCCGCACCACCACCTCTCCACCCATCTCCGCTGCCAGCTGATAGTTGATGTATCATCGGACCTAGTTCCAGTCTGAAGAATTGTTTTAATTGGTAACCTTTTAAGTTTCGAGTTAGAATAAAATAAAATATCAAAATAAAATAAAAAAGAAAGAAAGAAAGAAAGAAAGAATAAAAGAAGAAGAAGAAGAAGAAAGAAAGAAGAAAGAAAACGAATGGGGAGGATCTCAATAGCTTACATACATGAGGGTAAATGGCCTCCTGGGTCAGTTGATATTCACATCATCGAAAAGAGTCTTCGAAAGGCTGTCTTTGCAGCTATTCTCCTTATACCCATTGCCTGCATTTTCCTATCTCTCAAGGTATGGTCCTTATGCTCGTCTCTTTCTTCTTTCTGTAATTCCTTTAGTGATATGTTCATCTGTTTAGGAATCAATTGACTACCTTTTGTACTATGACTGAGTTGGGGAAGTAAGTAGGACTAATCATGATTTTTGGGAACCTAAATAATTTTCTAGTTCTAGTGTTAAAATGGGATTTTTTTTTTTTTTTGCTTGAATAGAAATCCTCTGGAGATTAAAAACTTGTTTGGTTTTATCATCTCATACAATGCGTAAATGATATAACAGGAAATTTCAGCCACTCTTATTTTGTGGAGACTTCAGCTAAGTGGACTCCTTGTCATATTATTATTTTTTTTTTGGAACCCTGTTCACAAAGGTGAGAGCCTCTTCAGCCGGTTGCCTTTGTTATTTGATGTGCTATTTTTTTCAATTTCGAACAAGTACAATGTGATTGCTAGATATATTGTTTTAATCCTTTTTCTCAAGTTTTCTATTTTTAAGCTTTCAGAGTCTGTCATCATAATGCCAGCCTTTGGAGTTCAGCTTGAAACACACTATACGAGGTAACTTACTAAAACCTCTAATTCTTGGCAATGAGGGTTAAATATCTATGTAGGTACATGTTTTATGGTAGACCATGAATTCGCAAAAACATAGCTTATGTTTTTGTTTTTCTTCTATACTATTAGTTCTGCAAGTTGATGGTCAGATAATTTTCCTGATTTGATTTTCAGAATTCCTCCTTTACTTTTAAAATAAGACTGTCTAAGAAGGGGAAACATCTGTTGTCACTCTGTATCAAAATTTGCATTGTCTTGGATTTGCAAGTGGTTCTCAGGCCTTTCTAGCTTTCCTGCTATAGACATGCTCATCATTAGAGAAGCAGGTTAATCAATATTCATAAATAAATCCTTTAGATGTTTTAGTCACGAGCTTTTACAAATAAGTAGTTGTACTAGCACTATAACCAATGTTATTATTTCATTTGGTTTTGTTTGTTTACTTTTGTTGTAGTGGAAGAATCATCCGCAGATTCATTCCCGCCGGTGAGATTTTGAAACCTGTTTTATTAGAATGTGTTACCCCCGTAACTTGTTACTGGAGCCTCTCTTTACTTGTGCGTGGGAAGGAAGAGCTGGTGTTGGTGTTCAAGGTAAGACAACTGAATTTCACTCTCTGTTATTTGCTTTAGAACATATGGGGGGGATATATACCGCTGTATATCTTAAACAGGATGGTCAATCCCTTATTTGAAGATATCAAGTAGCAATAGGAGAGTTCAGTAAGGAGTATATATGCATGCATGTGCTGTCATTATAAGTTAATATAGTAAGTAGCATTGGGTTTAATTGAGGCGTGAAACTTGGTTGTGTGTGAAGGAGCTACACCCTCCAATGAAGATGTTGCTTCCCGTATGGAAGGCCTTGTGTGCTAGCATTGACAACAAAGAAGGTCCAGACACATGTGGGGAAGGTGAAGATGGTTGATGTCATGGCCGTGAAAGTAGAAAAAGGAATATATGAAAACATATCAATTAGCAAAGAATACATACGTGGATTGCTTACTGCAAGTGTAGAGAAGAGATAGGGGGAAAATGCATTATCGTCGAGTAAAAACAAATTAGTCCATTTTTGTAGAAGAGGATGAGCATTGGAGATTATCAGCAAGTTTTGTCTGTTGCTAAAGGAAACAAACAGTGGATGAGCTTTCCAACTCAATTAACCAAGATACAATATGCATATTTGTTAGTCTGTTCACTTTTTTAGTATGTTTTTCTTTTTCTTTTCTTTTCTTCTGTTGGTTTCATTTGATATCGAAATGGTATACAGTTAAACAGGGTTGGGATTTGGCTCAGTTGTATGTGAGAAAAAAAAGTGAATCAAATGTTGCATCATTTTCACCCTAATGCATGGGTTACGAGTTGAATGAAAATGCTCAGATGTGAGGATCTAAATTGCGACTTTTGAGAACAAGGAAAGAGTATTGAGAATTCAACTAGAAACAAATAAACATTCCGCCATTAAGGTCGAAGGAATGCATGATACTTTATTTTCAGTATGGCATGCGATCATATGCTGCTAACAGGCTGTTAAATGTCAAAGGTGTGCTAGCGTAATTGATTATCACAGTGGTTAAACAAGAGGCCTAACCCTTAAGCTTATACCAAGGAAATGATTCTACTTGCCCTTTGGGGAGACGGGGAAGAGAGCACACAACCAAGAATTAATGCACGGAGAAGAAATATAAATGTAGTACAATGTTTGCAATATACTTCTATGTTCAATTTTCCGTAAATTCAGTTGACTACCATCACCTTATGAGTTGAGAATACATCATAGAAGGAAGAAAAATAACACATCTCGTAGCACCCAATTATTATTATAGGGTGAGAAAGAATCTCAATTACCCATCTTGGATAATGCTTTAGTTGCCTGAAAGCCCAACTTCTCGCGGGCTTCGAGATCAGGTAAAATCAATCCAACAATGGGTCCAGTCACCTTTAGACAAGTACACTATGACGTGGGTTCAGCTTAACACGTTAGTTTGGTATTTCATCAGCAGCTGCTCTTAACCGCAAGCTGGCCCTTTCAAGGCTCACTCCTTGTCGGCATAGCCCATGCCATAACTCCCTGCCTTCATCATCCCTCACTTGCATCTTAGCTATCTGCCCATGCAATGCCTCCAAATTCACAAGCGGGGCAGTGGTTGGTCGCCCATGAGCACACTGCATGTTATCATTTTCACATTTATTAAGGCAGCATAAGGATCTCCCTCTCTCACACACACATGTGCAAATGAATGCATACATGCACAAAATGTCAGCAGTCGAATCTGCAAAAAGAATTCTTGGTGTGGTATATGTTCAACTCACTTGGAAGCACAGCGAGGTCTGCTTTAGCTCTTCAACAATTAAGGAACATTCTGAAGGAAGCAAGGAGTCTCCGAACATAATTGCACCTTAATGTTGAAAGCATGACAGGAAGTTACACAAAGTTGGAGAACTTGTAATGAAGGACAAGATATTATCTACATATTAACGAAGGTTATGGAAGTAGCAGAGTTGGAACTAGAAATAGACATAAGAGAGAAAAGACGCAAAAGATATCTTAACAGCTACAGTGAAGTCTCACTTGACCTATGCATATATAGTATTTGCTCAGATAATTATTGCACTAACCGCTCTAATTAAGTATTAGATAAAGCATAAAACTTCCACATATTTGAATTTGATTCGCACAAGTGCCATAACTACGTGAGATTAGACATACCTCGGCATGCTTTGGAATTAAGAATGCGACTAACAGATGGGGGCATTGTTGATGATCCGTCTGTATCAGCAAGCTACGTATTATAAATACAAACTGAGTCAGAAATTAAACCTTTACCAACAAGTAAAAGGGAAAGGAGAAGTAGGAAGTAAATGTTCTAATAAGCAACAAACCATGTATTACCTGGTGAAGAAATTCCAATAGATCAACATCAGATAAATTGACACCTAAAATGCAAGGTACCTGCATGTTATCCATAAAATTTTTTTGACATTGAAGTTTAACAGAAAAGAAATGGCAAACTTGAATTTGCATGATAAGCAAACAAGGACACAGAGAGTATTTCAGGGATAAGCGTCCAAAATTTCCTTCAAAATATGATAAAACTGGTAATTTTGACCCAACCTCATTGAACTTACGAAAAAGCAGTAAGTAAGCTCAAGCAAAAGATGTAAGGGTCGTGGTTTAGCTTCCATCAATATAAACAGAATTGAAATGGAGCTTAACTGCAAGAAGTATGACAACAGCTGGCTTACGATGAATAAGGTTCAAATTCCTGGATAGTAATTAAAATTAAGCAGCAAAATCAGGATATATAATAAGATTAATAGCAATGAAAATCAGAAGACAATGAATGGAACATTAAGGAATGAAACACAAAATGGTGAAACTCCTGTTAACATCTTTACAGGTAAGAGATATGCACCTTTGAACAATGTTTTTGCCTCCAAATCCACATCCAGGATTATTTATCACACAGCAAACTATATGAACATAATATTTTCAAACCAAGGAAAAAACAAATTACTTCTTGAAGGATCTTGAATCTTGCGGGTGAAAGTCACAGATCCAACCCCAATGTCTTATTTGTTCAGAATAATTGTCCAGTAAATGATATCCCATCTCTGGCAGGATCTGTTATTTAACAAGTAATAAGTTAAACCTAGATTCACAAAGAAAGAAAAAACATCATTGCCAAAGCTCCAGGATAAAGCTTCATACATTAAACTAGACATACCAGCTCTTTCTCTGTATCCAAATAGGCAACCGACTTCCCTTCACCAGATAAGACCTAGTTTTTTGACATGTCACATTAGTAGCGAAAATCACTACTTCGACAAATTTGAACTAGAGAATAGTTTTACCTTGCGACGAAGTTCTTCTAGTTGAATTCTTTCATCTGCAGCATGCTGCAGAAGATAACAATAACTAGAGTTAATCATACTGCCAAAATTTCTATAGCATTTATGTGAGCATGTATGCTAATGTTATCATTTGTATGTCCAAATCAGCATACAAGGCATCTGCATTTGTTGTATAGGCATCAAATCCATGGATTAGCATATGTATGAATTATGGTATCCTTGACATATTTGAACGATCATTGCAACTAACGTTTTCTCCTTATTTCTCATCAACTATTCATCTAACAGTTGTCATGTGTAATCTCTGTCCTCTTAAGATCAGAATTTCTGATGACCTTCACCATGACTAATTAACCTCTCTTTTTAGTTAGTCAGCTGTTATTAAAGGAATCACTATATCTCTTGAAGACCAACATCTGACAAGCAATATATCCAAGACCCCGTTATGTGCAATTAATAGTACATACATGAACTTAAGGTACCATTTTCAGCTGAAAAGTTACACTGCAATAATTAAGGCAGAAAATGCATGACAAGAAAAGGGTAATGCTATAGAAATTTAAGCGAGTAATGGACCTGGTCAATAATAGCAAGTGTTCCATCAGCTACAATTGGGATGAATTTCTTATCCACCTGTTGCAGAACCTTGGCCTCTGTGAGACACTTTTTACTAATTGATTTAGGAACCAATGATCCAGCAACAAGATTAAGGAATCCAGAAGCGATATCAAGTAAAGTATCTTCATTGTCAGCATCATATAATTTGTTATTCCTCTGCATTAATAATACAGTAAATACTATTGACCGCTAGTGAATGCATCTGGAACTGAAAACTCAGAAGCAGCAAATATGGTTTATTAAAATTGCAAAATACCCAACTGTTTTTCTCCATTTGGTTCCAGAAATTAGGGGATCCTGATTTCCATACGAGGGAAATACTGAAAGATGAGAGAACAAACAAGAGCTGTTAATCTGTTGATATGTAGTTAAAAGTTTTTCCTTCTTTGGCAACTAAGCAAATTTAAGGAAAAAAAGGGATTTTGCATTCCATGTCTATTACTCTACTGTAATGTTGTTAAACTCTCATCCTCTTCAAGTTCACCAATACCAAATCAATATCAATTGTTTTGTAAGAACTTATGCTTAAATACAAGTATTTCTTCTGGTGAAAGAACAGAAATACCTTGCACTGGAACAAGTTCAGGATCCTCTCGGCAATAAGGTTGTTCAATCTTATCACATTTTTGAACTATGGGGCTCTGCACCTTGTCTGGTTTGTTACTCATATTTGATCTGTATTTAGCCAAAGTGATCAACCAAGAAAGAGAGAAAATTCAAGTTTCAGCAGCAAAATCGAAGTCAATTCTGTAAGGAGATATCAAAATTGCTCATACCTATTCTTCCCAAAATTAGGTTCAAAGCATCCATTGTGCAAACCAGAAGAAAGTTGAGGAGGCTTCTTATAACCAGTCTCTGCAAAATTCACTTACATTAATATTGTACATCATTAACCAATCCTTTAAACTGAGATGTACATCACATAATCACCTAAAAAGGTGTATGGACCATGGACTTCATTAGAAGTAGATTCCTCCGATGTCTGCAAACAATGATGTAAGGAGATAAACCTCCTCTTCCGGATGTAAAATGGAGGAGCTGACTGGCTTCTTCTTGATCTTTCCTTAGGCCTAAAGTTTTTTCCAAAATCTTGATAACGAAAGCAATCTCTTTGCCTTTTATATTCATTAATACTTGAGTCTGAGCAAGGCCAATCTCCGTTTTCAATTACTACGTTGAATTGTTCTGGAGAAAATTTATGTTTTAGATTGTATTGTTGAAGGTGCTCAGAGAATTCTCTACTGGATTCAGCATAGCCAATTCCTTGTTCAGTGTTTGGGAAATCATAGATGCATTTTTCTTGGCTGGAGCCCCTTGAGATTAGATCAACACCAAATTGGTTGTCCTCGTCTTCACCATCAGAGAAATGCCCAAAGTTAGTCCTTTTCTCAGATTTGAAGCTCCCTTCTATTGCATTCTTATAACTGAATTGTGCAAAGGGGTTTGAGGTTCCTGAACACAATCCCAAACTTAAGGACTGATGACCAGAGGCAAGGTTTTCAGCTAGCATGACTGAACCAGATACTAGGCCATTCTCTTCAACAGAAACATCTCCACATGACAGAAACAACTTCACAGAAGCTCTTCTTAAAACATCACAATCTGTAGGAATGTTATTTGTTCTTACAAGCTTGGGTCCATCCTGCCATGCAGTCTTTGAAAGGTGATCAAATGTCTGGTCACTGAAATCAACTTCCATCATATTAAAGCCATCATTTGAGCAGACCCACTTCCTTTTTGTCTTAAGGCTATCAATTGGTGAGTCAACTCCTACGTCACTTTCAACCAACTCCCTGTCAAGTGGCCGGTTTCTTTGGAAGGAGCAACTTTGCATAAAAGGTTTGCTGATATTTTTCCTAAACTGCAAGTCATTGCAAAGTTCATGACTATCAAAAGGAAAAACACTCCTAACTGTTTCATTGGTCACACAACTCTCAAACTTGAGGGATTCATTACCTAACTTTGAACTTATATTATTGTCGTTCACATGATAGTTTGGTCTTCCTGAAGCAATAAATCTATTTTCCAAGAAGTGATCTTCTTCTAAAATATTGTTATCAGATGACCAAAGATGCCAATCACTCCTTTGGTTTACTATGGAGCCACCTTTGGAAAGGAAATCACCCAAACTTTGCAAAGAATAGTCAGTCCAATGAACAAACTTCATATCATTCTGCTGATCTTTAAATTGTGCAGTATTTCCATTGCACTCCTCAAATGGCGTATCTTCATGGTCCATAAGAAACAAATTATCTATGGTTAGCTTGTCCAATGAAGAAGATGGTTGATACTTTTTAGTCCTCTTCCTCGTTGCAAATTCCAAGTCCACGGATGATCCATCAAAAAAATCTGCAGAACAAGCGTTGAAAAAATAAATGAAGCATGCAAGAGAGATAGCATTGCAAAAGGCAATAACTTTCTGTGAAAGCATGATTGGATATTCATTCACATCATGTCCAAAGAAAATGTTTGGCCAATAACATATTGAAGGGCACCTTCTGCAACATTCAAAATATTTGCATCTTCCTTCAGGGTTTCAGCTTGTCCTAATCCATCAGCTGCATGAGTTAAAAGATTAGATAAGAAACCAATTATAACTTGATAGCTTCAGGAGTCATAACAAAAACAACCATAATAAGCACTTTGTTCTGTATGGCTGAGAGCATACCATAACTAATATTTTTCCTCCAGAGGTGTTGAACTGCTGTCTCAATTAAGGTACATACAGGTCTCCAATCCTGGCAAGAAAGAAACACAGAGAGAGAGAGAGAGATTTGAGGTTGAATTAACAACTTTCTGAAGTTCCTAATAACCCTAAGTGCCCAAAATTTCTTGTTTTTAGAAAAAGGCAAAAATAAACTCACCACTGAGGATTAAACAAATGAAAAGTTGAATTACGACATTAGGCAGATGACTTTTAAAGGTACCCACACAAATTAATAATGTTTTAATCCTGCAATTAATGAATAAAGTGTATACACAAAGGGAAAAAAGGCAAAGTATGTCCAACTTATGTGCAAAGTCCATCTGATCATCATACACACTGTCATTTATTATTGAAGGAATAATGTCATATTCCGTTCAATGTGGCATATGTACTTTAAAATTGTGTAATATGGCATCTATACTACCATTAGTCTATTAAAATGGCACTAGGGGCTAACAACGTTAAGGTGGATGACATTATTGCCAACTTTCAGACCAAATCCAGCAAACCACAGGGCACAGGAGGCCGGAACCAGTATTGGCAGGTTGAAATAGGCTTGAAACAGACCGTTTCACTGCAAATTTGACCCTCAGGCTAGATCCAGCCAGTGACTAGCCAGGCTTGACAAGAAAGTTGATAGATTGAAGGAGAAAAGGGGGACGGGAGAGAAAGTAGAAAAAATTGGCATTATTTCTCATGCATCAACATGTGATTGGATGGAGGTCACATCAGCTGTTTTAGTTAACATTGTTAACCACAGGGTGCTAGATTTTCACACAGAATGATAGTACATATACTACATTACACATTTTAGAGGTACTGTACCACGTTGAAAGGTTCCACAATGTACAAGGAGCTAGTGACAAAACACAATGACATACAAAGGCCAAAGGTGACACTTCACTATCATGGAAAGCAGCATTGAGTATTCTGGCCATACTTCTACACAATAGAAGCAAGCAATTCCGAGTTTGTTATAAGAAAATGAAAAAAGTTCAAAGTAGTTTTCAAATGTTTTAATAAACATTATTTTGAACCGGATGCTAAGGTTCCTCCTCAAAAAGAAAATGTTTTAACCAATACAAATGCAAACTAAATCATGGTTCTCAATTAGACTGCATATTACCTTGAATTCGACATATGTCTTTGATGGTTCAAAGGTTAAATCATAGAAAGATGGTGGGCAGCTAATCTTAATTATGTATGATGGAACCACTTGAGATCTACTCCTTTTTCCATTCTTGGTCCAGTTATTAGCCTTCTTCTCTGGATGTAAAGACTCGAAACTCGTAGCCATGTTGTTCAGCAACTTATGAATGGGACCCTTGCAGACAAGTCTTAAATTGATATCTGACATTGTCAAGGTCCAAAACGAAATTGATAATAAACAATGTCTTCATATTGACTAGCCATATAATGGTCGCAGATATTCAGTGGATACAGACATATTGAAAGGCCTGCCAGAAAAGAAAAGAACATCATAAGAAGGAATCTAGAATATAAAAATTATGAAGACACTTATGCAGTTAATCAAAATAATTATTCTACCTTAGAAGTAAAATCATCACAAGGACCAGATATGTAGCCTGAAAGCTTGAGGGAACCATCACTAGCATTCAGCTTCTGCAGACAAGCACAGTCCTCAATTCCAAGACCACTCATCAGAAGAGGCAAAGGGGAAGAGGAAGGATGCACAGAGAGAAGCTCATCCTCACTTAATTCAACAAAAAATAAAGTTAAAAAAAAAAGAAAAAAGAAAAAGGAAAAGGAACATGAATGACAGAGCTCCAACAATGAAATTTGACAAGAACATACCTCTCAATATCAATAAGATTGAAGTAAACCATTGGGTGAACAAGAGCAATTCTGAATACACACTTTTTAACAGAGTGCAACACCTTCTTCGGGCTTCAAATTCAGCATTACAAATCACAGGTGCGTCAATTCAGTGTAATGGTAGAGATTTCAAACGGTGCAACCAAGAGCCAGTTTCATAAACTATGCTTAACCATAAGGGAAACAAGAAATTGGAGATTAAAAAGACAAACCTGGATAGCATTTGTTTCTTCCGAACAGGTTGGTTGTAAAATAAATCACGCACAACAACTGTATGGAATCAAGACATTAGTCGATGAAGAAAAGAAAAAATTGAAAGAAAAACAGGCCTTCTTTTCCTATTATTTTAAGTGATTTCTCACCGATTTGTGTCTTCTCCTAATACTTAAGGTTACCTAGCTGTAACTTTTCTTATATATAACTTCAAAGCTAGAATAACATCTGCTCTCTTCAGGCTAAACACCAAAAGCTTTGAGAAAGTCAGGCAAACAGATTGGTCTAACACGATTTCAACATTAAATGGACAAGAACAGATCTTCAAGTCAAGCAATAATACCAGTGAACTAACAACAAATGCAGTGGCCAGATAACGCCTTACCTGTTGTGCCCGTATCTTTCCTGTCATCATCAATTCCAAGATACAAACACTTGGACCCCTGGAAAGAAAGAACCAAGAGAATTTTAATTGCAGCCAATATCAAAATGATTAGCAAAGAAAAAAGAAGTTTATAACAAAATAGCCACTGTAGATACCTTTATCACCTTGCGATATCCATTTGGTCTTCCATAAGCTTTTGTTACTATTTCTACCAAAGCTACATCAGATACAGAAGCTAAAGCTTCTCCCCGAAAGCCAAAGCTACTGCTGGCAGCATCCAAATCACTCAGATGGTTAAGTTTGGACGTTACTGGCAATGGATAAAGAGAAATGAAGCGAGCACTGTGAGTTAGTGAGAAAACAAATTGAAGGCATTACAGAAAATAAGGAAATAAAAGGCAGCATCGACAAGTATATTACGAAGCTAACCATATCTTTCTCCCAGTAGCACCAATCCATCCCGAGAAATACCAGATCCTGAAAGCATATAAGCAACAAATAAAATAAAATAAAATAAAACATGAAACCTGGATGGACGTGACAATCGACTAAAGCTGTTAGCAACGAAAGGCATGATAGCTATTACCATCATCCACCACTTTGACATAGCTGCTCCCAACACTTAGAAAGACTGACACCTGAAACAATAAAGAAACCACGAATCTTAACACAGAGTTCCCATCGTAGAAATTATTTACGAGTTAGTTGTTGAAATTTACGACCTTTGACGCAGCAGCATCGAGGCTGTTGAAAATGAGCTCCTCCACAACCCTAGTGAGGTCAAACAAGATAGAGGCAGAACGCACTGAACTACGAACAGCATCTGGCAAGGGCTTAATACTCCCCATTACAAGCCTAACCTAGCTCATGTAGAAAATTAAACAAACATACGCATCAAAACCAATCCGCTTTAAATACACCAAAAAGAAAAAAGAGTGCTCCGGGGGAAAACGAGTAATTAGCAACAAATTAGGATTGGGAAAGCCTTTTCTTAAGAAAATACGAGAAGCAATTTTTATTGCGGAGAAAACAAATAAGGTTTAGGGTTTATCGCATTGGTTTCGCGCATTTCAGTTTTTTTCCCTCGTTTTGCAATTCACTTTTTCAATTTGGTACTTTCGTGGGCTGGGCTGGGCTGGGTTACAATAGCATTAGTATTATTATTAGCTAAATAATCCTAAATAATTAAATTTCATTAGTATAGTAGTTAGTAACACGACACAAGATCTTCGTTTTTCCTTTTCCTTATTCCCTACACTGGACCCTCGCTCGCTCCCTCTCATCTTCAAAACTAACACAAATGTGTACCCTATATAATAATATGACATAAATATATTAAAAAACCCTAATTTCCTTCTTCTCAAATCTCTTAAATCATCTCTCTTTTCCTGCAATCCAAACAAACAAAAACTCTCTCTTTATCTGTGACACCAACCAAGCAGCAAACCCCCCCTGCATAAATGATCAGGTATTGAATCAAAATACATCTTTTTTTTCTTTTAATTCACTCTGTTTTCATTTACATCTCATAATTTCATTCGATCAGAGTTTGTTGATTCGCATTTTCGCTTCACGTTGCGTTTGCTTTCCTGTAATTTTCCATTTTTCTTCTATCAATCAACCTATTTTACGTTTTAATTTTGTTTCTTTCATTCATGTTACCTATTCCAATATAATCTTTAACTTGGCTATTCATTTCCATTGCATGATGATCTTTTTGTTGACTTTCTGTCTTTATTATTCTTTTGGTTTTACGGGAAGCTCTTGTATAACTGAATATGCCGGTAGGGTTTTCAAAATTACGTTGTTTATGTCATTTACAACACGTGAAACGTCTTTCAATTCCGATTTATCTATTAGAACCGCTTGAATTTATGCTGCTTTCCAAATCTGCACATCTTCTTTTTCCAAAATTGATGAGTTTTTGCTGTTACTATTACTGTGATGAGAATTCAGATTTTGTTTTGTGTTTTGTTTACAATTTAACATCGGGAATCTATGATTATTGATGTTTTAACGTGGATGCGATTCGAGCGGCTAGACTATCTATGTAGACAAATTACCTGTGCTTTGGTGTTTCAGATTTTAATAAATCGGAGAAGGGATATTAATGGAGGCTAACATTTGTGACATCAATCACTTGGATGCGGATGTCCTCCTGCCTCCCCGGAAGCGCCTGCTTGCAGGATTTAAGAAACAGGCATCCAATGCCAATGGTGCTTCAGATCAGCCTGCAGTGGCTTCTTCCTCTTCATCTCCTCCTTCACCTTCACCTTCACCTTCACCTTCACCCTCACCCTCACACTCGCCTTCTACTTCTTCAAGTGATGTTAATGACCATCTTAAAAATTTATTGATGAGTTCCCATTTATATAACCCAAATCTTTCTCCTGAGGAGATTTTGGAGGCCTCAAGAGCAGCAGCTACCTCTGCTGCTAAAGCTGCTGAGGCTGCCAGAGCTGCTGCAGAGGAGAAGGCTGCAATTGCAGCTAAAGCTGTTGCTGCAGCTAAGAATGCATTGGACATGGTAGCAAAATTTTCTGAAGACACGATTAATAAGGAAAGACACCTAAAAAAGAATAAGCTCAAGAAACATGTCCCTGTTCAACTCTTGTACAAGAAACACGAACCAATTGAGAGTCCTAGGACAGATGAAGAGTTAGCACGGAAGTTGCACCGAGCAATCAACAGTTCCCCAAGAATCTCAAAGAATTCACCAACTTCTGCATGGAGAGGTCATAAACATAAAAGGCCTAAGATCATGCCAACTCTTGAGAAAACAAAAGCTTCCAATGGGGGTATTGTATTGGGAGGAAGCCCGTCTTCTACATGCAATGGAGGTACTATAGCAGGTGAAATTGATTCTGGGGACTCAATGGAAGAATCAGTTAAAGCAGAGGCAAAGGGTGCTAAATATGAAAAATCTGGGAAATCAGAGTTGGATAATGGTGAAGCAGAATCAAGCCATTTGAAGGAAAAAGCCTGTGACGATGTAACCCCTAGTAAAAAAAGGGGAAGAATGAAGTTAAAGAGGCTGCCCTTAAGCATTTGTTCCTTTAGGGATCGAGTGAATCCCAAGGAAGATATGATTACTAAGAGCTCTCCATTGACTGAAAAGAACATGGATAATTCTACTGCTGCTGTTAAGACCTTTTATTCTTTGGAGCCCTCTGATGATGGTGTTATTTCAATTGAAGGTATGCGGAAATGCCAGGATTTCAAGGCCCCTGCATGTATCAAACAAAACAAAGTCATGCAATCATAATATTCAAATCCTGTTCTTGTAACAGGTTGCTTCAAGGGTTGAGGTTAATAGCTGAGGTAGGATTCATAATTTTCTTTTATAGGAAATTAGGAACGACTTTACTCCATTTATCTCTTTGCTCCTTACTGGTTTTGTAAGGAAGTTGAATTGACAGAATGTATATTTGAATGTTCAATTGCTTGCCTCTACACTTTACTAATAGTGCTTGCTACATAGAATGATAGCAATATTTGGATTTGAGATAAAGAGGAATGCAATAAATTTAGATGTTTTTGCTTTGTTGCATATTCATCCCGCATTCTTGGATGATGCTAGATGTACAGAAACTTTACTCCCCTTGGTATTGTTATTTCTGCAGTTGATTCATGATTTTCTTCTCCCTCAATTTGGGGTGGTTCTTTATTTTTAATGAGTTGGCCGTATAAAATGCATTTGTGTTGTTTATGAGATGCATGATTGATGAATACAGAAACAGGTTCATAATCTAACGAGTTTAATGAAGGATTCCAGTGAAGTTGAGGTTGCTGAAACATATTTACACCTTGACCTAGCAATCCATCATCTAACCATGGCGTTTCTTTTAAGGACTATGATAGATCTTGGCATTCGTGAACGCATTTTTTTTTCTCTCAATGTCTTGCGGTAAATTTTGATGAATTCATCTAGGACCTGCTGACAGTTGCTGAAGTGTAGTAATGTGGTGCTTTGTTTTTTTTTTTTCGTTTGCGATCGGCTCTCCCAAGTTATAACAAAAATTGGAGAAGGATATTTGGTTGTGTATAAAGAGGAGAAAAAGGAAGGAGGAACACTATTATATGTGCAACACTCTTACTCTCTCAATAGCTAAATGTGAGCACTTTTTTGTTAATTTTAAAATTTCATCTATAGAAATAAAGTTGAAATCAGCACTCTTATCTACTACACCGATTGCTCTTAGAAATCTATATAACAACAACCCCTTTTTTTCTACAAGAAGAAGAATCAATAATTGATGAGCAAAGTGGTTGATCCAAATCATGACATGATGACAAGAAAGAGGATTCATTCAACACTTATCTAACACATAGGCGTGTGATTCATAATCATAACTGAAGAAAACTTGGAGTAGAATAGCTGGATGGTAATGGTGTTCCAATCATAATATGCAACTGGTATATAATTAACTTGAAAACAATGTGAATAACACATTCAGTTATCGCAGTTAAAACTCCTTTGTCATTTCCTCACATAGTTATTACTTTTTACTTTGTTAACCATTAATCAAAAATAAGAAGAAGAAGAAGAAAAAAAGAATCTTATTGAAAATGTCACAAGCCCAAAAAATTAAAACAATTAAAACAAACACAATCAATAGTCGTACAGGTGGAGGGAGGAATCTTTAATCCCTTCTTCTCTTGCCCACCTTAAATCTTAAGTTTGCTCATTCCAGCATCCATGTTAGATTGACCATCTGGGCTCCTCAGGTTCAGCCATGGGTGTTGCAGACACTGCTGGGCAGTTGGTCGCTTCTCTGGGGAAAAATCAAGAAGAGGAGAAAGAAACTCCAAAAACTCACGTGCATCAGTCTCAGAGAATTTATATTTAGTCACCAACAATCGATCCAGTGGCAGGAACTTCAGTCTCCGAATCCTCTTCAGATCCCCATGCCTGTCAAAAAAATCCTTTGATCGAGCTCCTCCAACGGCAATCTGGTTACACATGCATATATTAACATTTCTATCACAACAATTTTATAACTAGGAAAGGACATTAATATAGAAATAATTTTACCTTCCGAGGCATCTTTCCAAGAAGTTCCATCATGAGAGCAAGGTGATCCTGCAAGCAACCAAATGACTAATATTATTCCCAGTGGTCCTTTCCTCCTTTTATCTATAGGGTTATTATTAATTATTATTATTATTATGATCCATAAACAAACAAACAAACAAACAAACAAATAATAGTAGGCATATAAATATATTCATAATAATATGCTAATCAAAGACAATAACTAAATCTCAGTAACAAGTGCCGCTGTTAAAACCATGAGACACGTCACATGTGTATGTGAAAAAACTAATTTGATTTGACTTAAATATGAACATGATTACTATGATGCAGGCCTGCCTTCTACTCAGCACAGTTATTTTTTATAGCTCTTTTCTGGTATGATATCTATAAGAAAAGAAACCAGATCACACTATAATGGCAGGATCAGAGGGGAAGGATGAAAAAAATGGTAATATGACAGCTGCAACGCAAGTAGAATAACTAAATATATAATAGGTGCAGAACAAAGATGATCCTAATCTGGCATCATGCCAGACAAATAGAAAATACTGTTTTCCTTGAGCTACTTCCTATTCCTATTTTCTAAACACATACCCCGCAAAAATAGGACAAGGAAAATCATTTCCAAAGTGTGATGCATAGAACAGTCATACCTCATCTTCGCTGAAGCCTTGTCCTGTTTTAGGAGCAAACATCATGTCACCAGTAGCGAGCTCAAAGGCTATGCAAGCAAATGACCACATATCAACGGAAAAGGTATACCCAGATAGAAGTATGACCTCAGGAGCTCTATACTGCCTTGTTTGAATCTCTTCTGCAAATCGTTTGTCAGCCCAACATGCGTTTCCAAAGTCCACAACCTTGCACCTCATATCAATCCCATCAAGACATCTTGCAGGTTTTGGAGCTTCTACTCCCATTGAATCTCTTCTAACACCTATATTAGCAACTGCTCTTCTGGCCCTCCGTTTCAATTTTTTCTCAATGATGTTCATGGTAGATCCACCATTTAGGGTGCCCCCCTCAGGCCTTTCAAGAATTGGAGTAAGACCAGATCTAACTGGATCCTTGGCTGGATCAATAGTGGAAAAGAGAAGAATATTTTCAGGCTTTAAATCCGTGTGGATTATACCAACCTCCCTATGCAAGTAATCCAGGGCTATCAAAATGCATTTGCAGATCTCCCTAACTTTATTCAATTCAAGCCCTTTGTAACGGTTAAACCTGATTAATTGAAGTAAGCTATCACCGAGGAATTCGAGGACCATGCATAGATGTTGGCCATTTGGACCACTGTGCTTAAAGTGGTCAATCAGGCGCACCACACACTTCGAGTTTGAGGGGTCTCCGTCAGCAATAGATGAAAGGACATCAATTTCATGAAGTGCAGCTTGTGCAAATTGTTGTGCGCTTTTCTGGATCTTTAGAGCAACATATTTCTGGTTCAAAAGAGAAATGGTTTAGATAATACAATGATGCTAATCAAGAAAAATCAAGGGATACCCTCTCCTTTTTTTTCAAGAAAATTTCCAAAAATCAACATCTTTTATCAAGAGGAAGCATAAGATTACAAAAAGCAAAGAATTTGACAACTCATACAAGAAATACTATTCAGATTCAGATCAGGTTTTCTTTTTTCCTTTGAAAAGTTTAATCAACCTGATTATTATTGCATACTTCATCTGACCATATACTTATAGCAAAATATCTAGGCATCAATCGCCGATCCCAAAAAAGAGTAAGAAGAAACGAAACGGATAATAATGTCGTAGAGATTCTTTATAGAAAAAGCCAAAAATGAATACTTGCGGGAAAGGGGATACTGACAATAACGGTTAAACGGAAAGCAGAGCCTATAAGACCCAGAACAAAAAAAAAAAGTGCAAAATGAAATAAGACCCAGATCATAAAAAAAGCAGAAGAAAATCTAAGTTGAAGGAACAGGAGGGACATACAGAGGATTGGGTATCATAAGCGAGCCAAACAGTGGAGAACTGACCCCAACCCAGCTTCCTCTGAGCGATGTAACGACCAGCGGCGAATGGATCGCCGATCCGGACGGCATGATATCCTCCTTTCCTGTAAGAGTCGATTCCCTCGTCATCTTCCTCCGAGCCCGATGATGAAGAACAAGACATGTCGGCAACTGTGATCGGATCAGCGTTGGGAGGAAATTAACGAAAAAACGGAATTTGTTTTTTCGTTGATTGTTGGGTTAGTTTTTTGTTTATATATTTGGCGATTTGTTTGCTTTATTATCCTTTTTTTTACTTTCCTTTTTGTTGTGGCCTGGTGCTTTTTTTATGGTTTGCTATTTTTGGGCGGGGGGGTGTGTTAATTTTGTGTGTGGCTTTGAATAGAAACGGTGCAAAATAATGCAACAGGTGTCCCGTCCCATGTTGGCTTCATGGTGCCGCCCTCCCTGCTGCGCCATCCTCATTTGAACATAAGGCTCTTTTGCTTGCCCCCTGGACATGTTGGCTTGGGCTTTGGGCAATTTGCATTTGGTTTTCATCCCGGAAGCCCATATAATGATCCTCACCTGGCTCATTAGCGATCTAGTAGGTAAGTAGGTGGGGTGATGTTTGTCTTAGGTTTGGACGATGACTTAGTTTCATCTGCCACCTGCCCTTTTTGGTTTCTGATGAGATCTAATGCATCATCGCTAATTACATGATTGCTTGTTTTTGCTCAACTATGGTATCATTACTTTTTTTCCCAAGTATTAATAGTTTAGTACCAGTAGTGTTATAATCCCTTTTATAACACAGACTGAGGCCGCAAGTTGCAGTATGTAATTTGTGTGCGACTCGGTCAATAAAACAAACGACGTCACTTCCCGCCTAAGTAAGCCAATCAACATCGTAGGTGGCCCTTTGAAGTTTTCTAATTTCTGATTTCGTCGGGTGCAAGCAATCAGTTTAGTGTTCTTTAACATTTCGACTGTGGAATTGGATGATTTATGGTTATGTTATGTAGCCATTTCCCACCTGATTTTCTATTCCTTGACGTTTCTTCCAATCCCGGAACTTTAAATTCCAGCTTGGCGGTGGCGGGATATTCCTAACAATACCGATCTGTTCGTTGCTTATTTTAGGAACGCCAGATCAGTGGAGCCGAGGCTGTTGCCTTTTTTCAAGGCTCCAATTTGGTCCCAGAACGCTCTCTCTCAGGTCATTTCCCTCTTGCCTTTTCTGTTTCTCCTACAAATCATACTGAACCTTTCTTCTTTGCTCGGTGATTTTTTTTTTGTTGGAGTTAGTTTGACTTCTTTTTCCCATTCAGTTGTTATTCCATTCGTTGGTTTTGGTTGAGATAAAAGGAGAACGACAACACATAATTGTTATATGGTTTTCACTCAGCTTAGCAAGTTAATTCTTCTTTAATTTGTAGCGATATTATGTATGAGCCACTACTGACATGCTTTTATTATTTTTCTTAAGTATCATTTTTTGTTCAAAAATCATATGGAGAACATCAAAATGTTGTTTAGCAGTGCACTGCTCGGAAAGAACTGGTACCTAATACTTCTAGGGGTTCGGTAGATTGTTTTACAACTCTTCTCCTTGTGGAGAATTCTTGTATCTGTTTGGTTTAATTTGTGGGAACATTCCTTTTGTCGCACTCAATTGATGTTTCTATTTGCAGGTCTTGATGCATGCTGACCAGCAGAAACTAGGTTATCTTGGTAGACAAGAATTTTATAATGCCCTTAAACTTGTTCCTGTGGCACAAAGTAAGCGAGATATGACTCCAGATATGATAAATGCTGCACTGTACGGCCCTGCTTCAGCTAAAATTCCTGCTCCCCAGATAAACTACCTACACTACAGTCCAATCTAGCAACACTAGGGACACCTGGCCTTGGTAATGTAGGTGTAAATCATCAGCATCTCCAATCACAGCAAAACCAGGTTATGAGGCCAACCCAAGCAGTGCCTTCCATCATTTCATCACAGACAGAACAAGTTCTTGAGGCACAAGGCATGCTGATGGGAGGTAACATTGTGGTTCCTCGTCTTCCAACTTCAAACTCCTCAATTAATTGGCAAAGTAGAAACTCGGGTGGTCTTATAGGTGGTGCTAATAACCAAGTTCATAGCCAAGGTATTGGTCCTTCTACGAGCCAAGATGGATTTGGACAGACATCTTTGGGTTTGACACTTTCTATGCAACCAAGACCGCTAGCAACTCCTGGGCAGATATCCTCTACTACTGTAAAAAGGCAAGATATGCCATCCAGCCAGTAAACAGAAAAGGATCCCAAAGAATTGGTTGCTTCGGGAAAGGGGTTTGTCTATGATTCCTTTCTTGGTGACTTCTCTGCAACTTCATTGCAGTCAAAGCAACGTCTTTGGCAGCCGCATCACCTGCAACTAGCTCAACTGTCTCAATGACCTCCATTCCAGTACCAGGGCCCCGTACTTCTCTAAAGCCAAGGCCAACTGATTATTTGCTGAGTACACTTTCTCAACAACATGTGGGTGGTCAGTATCATACGGTCATCCAACAAGTAAACTGAACCAGCAGGTTACAGTCCAAAGCAATGCGGCCTCTGGTTCAACTGGATTTCTTGCTGGACCTGGGAACTTGGCTTCTAGAGAATCAACTCAGTCTCAGCCCCCATGGCCTAAGATAACTCAATCTATGTACAGAAGTACACAAAAGTATTTGTACAAGTTGACACCGATAGAGATGGAAAAATTACCGGTGATCAGTCACGCCATCTGTTCTTAAGCTGGAGGCTCACTTAGAGGTAGTCTATGATTGGTTGATTGTCAGTTTCTGGTTTATCTACTGCTAGCTCAATTATGCTGGTTAAAATATTTTTGTCCTTGAAGTATCATGTTGGTCATGCAATATCTGCATGGATATAACTGGTGGATCACTAGGTTGCATTTTGAGCAGCTATTGGTCATCTTATAAACTACCTATACGTGTAAAGATGAGATTCTATTTTACTATTTAACTGATCTATTACTCTCAATACAGTTTCTTTTCTGATTTCTGATTATGTTGGCACATGGGATAAAAATAAACACTATATATATGGAAATGTTTCAATAATTTATTTTCTCTTTCTCGCCTATCAAGTAAATGTGAACATTCCATGGAACCTTAAGAATAGCAATCAACATTGTCTTCCCTTTAAATTTCTCAATAGCCCAATGCAATTCTCTTTGCCATCCTGTAACTGATCTTCGAACCTCGCACAATGAGAACTCTTTTCCAAACCTCGCGGCTGATTGGTATGAAGAATGGGACAAGTTTGAAGACACAAGTACGTATCTTTAGGGCATTTTTATCTTTTGTTGTCCAAACTAGAGTGCTTGGTGAACCGCATTTAGTAATGGACTTTGCATGTCCTTAACATAATGTTGATTGTAATGTATCAAATTGACATGGTACTTTCTTCTGACTATTCTGTAATCTGTATATAATTCTGATGAACTGTCACTAACTCTCCTTTTAGGATTCACATTTGTAAAGGAGCTCACTCGTGATATACAAAATGTCATAGGCTCATAGCCCCTCCAAAACCAAAAGTTTCACAAGTTCAAAAGGAAACGGCTGCTGGCGCTAACACATGTAAGATTCTTAATACAAGCGAATGGATCCATGAGAAAGACTTGCCAAATGAGCAAAGAGAGGATAGCCTGGAAGAAAGCCCCTCTGGAAGTCCAGCTATAAGTAGTACAGAAGATAAGCGATCTCAAGAATTCCAGGATTCTTATGTGACAAACAGTAGTGGTGCTGTCTTTTTATCAAAGGAAGCCTTAGATTCTTTTTATCACTTTCTGTGGATATCAAAATTCTAGTATTTTGTCTTCATTCAATCTTTTCCCGAATGGATGTTGTTTGTTTGATGAGAAGATTTGTCAGAATTGTAATGAAAACCACAAATGGTCAAAAAAATACGTCCTTTGCAGGAGAAAATGGATCCTGATGAGCATGATAATAACTCTACATTTGGTCTTGGTGACTTCAACATAAAGCCCATAAGAACGCAGTCCTCCCAAACAGAAAACTTGTTCCCAGGGAAAGGCCCGTTCACTTTTGAGGATTCTGTTCCGAGAATCCCTGCCTAGATAGGTGACATGTTCCACGGGAAAAGCTCGTCTATTTTTGCGGATTCTATTCCAAGCAGCCCTGCTTATAAAAACAAAGTCTTCAAGGGGAAGAGCTCATCTATTTTTGCAGATTCTGTTCCTAATTCTCCTGCCTATGCAGATAACATGTTCAAGGGAAAGAGCTCATCTATTTTTGCTGATTCTGTTCCTAGCACTCCTGCCTATGCAGATAACATGTTCAAGGGGAAGAATTCGGCCATATTTGCAGAATCTATTCCAAGCTCTCCTGTCTATGCGGATAAGTTGTTCAAGGGGCAAACCTCGTCTATTTTTGCTGATTCTGTTCCAGGTACCCCTGCTTATCATTATGGGAGCTCCCAGAAGTTTTGTGAAGGATGGGAAGATTAGTCATTTGGTAGTAGCTCTGGGTATGATTCATTCAGCATTCAAGAAAATGGACTCTTTCAACTCTCCTCGCTTGATAATGGTTATGTGTATGATTGGTTTGATGCACAACATTCGCTAGCAAGGTTTGGTTCCACGCGAAGCAGTAGAGGATTTGATCATGGTCACGAGTTACCACTGTTTGATGATACTGATCCATTCAGGTCAACTGGGCCATTTAAGACATCAGTGGAGAGCCAGAGTCCGAGAGAAGATTCTGATAAACGGAGTGCTTTTCAGTGAAAGCGAAAAATATAAATGCAATTAAATCAGGTGTTCGTGTGATTTAAGATTTTGCTCTCTCTATATGTATAGAATAAATGATAAAAGGTGATTAATCATTACATATTTTATTGGAGTCTGGTTGTGGTTGATTAGCATCTGATATGTATTATAAAATTGTATATAAACTCGTTTTTCATGCAGTGCCACTTGCTGGTGTATTCCTTTTCCCAAATAGTATTATTTCGTTCACCCTGCCGATTACAAGTTGCAATTTGCTATGATTTGACAATAGAAGCTGCATGGAGAAAGAAAAATGTACACAAACACAATGATTGAACTGTTATGAAAATACACCAATTTATGGAGGAATTAAATGGTATCATACATGGCCAAGTTGTATGTCTTTCTTCTCAATCATTGGTATTAACAGTCGTTCATATGATCACCTCACCTCAAGAGAGGAAAAAAAAGGAAATCATTAGGCCTTGGACGCAAATATCTCCAGGAGCGAAGACCAGGTTCCTGAGACTCCCATAATCACACCCAGAACCACAATGACGGCATCCATAATCAATCCATCCCACCCTAATTCCTTCTTGAATACCATCAAATGAAAAGCAGCAGGCAACACAAACCCCAGAGCACAGCAGACACTACTGCCCACTAGAGACAAGAAATCTGCAAAATTTGGGACCAGCAGTGCCACTAAACTTACCCCCAAAACAACTACCCACCTTAGCCATAAGCAGTATCTAGAATCACACAACCGCCTCTCCACCACCTCGTAAACTGGGTTCATCATCAATGGGAATGTTATAAACAGGTTCACACATAGACCCAGTTGCACCAGAGTGCTTATTAACCCTGCTCCCAGGTTGGTAGTGATAATATCTTTGGTCTCTTCACCAAAAGCCATGTATCCCAATATCCCAAATGCTCCATACAGCAGAGAAATGAATGCCATGCATAAGGCCAATACTTTCCCAAACTTATCTTTGTATTTAGCCTCTAATTCCAATGGCAGTATCATCCCTATTCCTTCAAAAGAATAAACAGCCACCCCCAGGCCATAAAAAAATACAGAGAAACCACCGAAAGCCTTTAACTCGGGTCTATTCTTCAAGAAAACCAAAACATCCTCTACCATCACCACTCCCACAGCTGCAAGATCTACTACATCCGCAAAGATACTCAAAGGAGCTAAATGGGTCAACGTTGCAATTGAATTCAAACCTAACTGGAACGGAAAACAAGCCCACAGATAAACAGTCTTGGAACTGAGCCCAAGAATACTTGCCTGATTGTCAGCATTAAAGACATAGGCTAAAGTGTTGGCAATAAAAATGAGGTAACTAATGCAGAAACCAGCTTGGGCAAGAACTATCATGATATCTACCGCAAAGCGACCAAGGGGGCCATAAACCTCGAAGCCAAGATCGCCGAAGGAGTTGATCTTGGAGAAGCCATGGATAGACTCCAGCTTGCGGCGAGTAAAAATCAAAAGCATCATGCAGTGATAGGCTAGGAGAGCAACAGAGAAGAGCATGAGGGAGCCCATGAGCCAGCCAGTTTTCTTGAAGGTGTAAGGAAGGCCGAGGACGCCTGCTCCAACTATAGCTATAAAGACGTTTGCAAAGGTCTTTGACTGGGAAGACAGGCGACGTGGTTGGCCCAACAAGGGGGTATCTTCTCTTGGGAGGGGTGGCACTTGCAGCACATGCGAGGATGAGCTTGCTTCCTTATCAAACCCCATATCTGGACCAAAAGAGTGATGAGTGTAAGATTTTGAAGAAAAACAAGAGTAGATTGGTTGGGAACTTGGGATGTTTTAATTCTTAGACGGAGGAGATGAGAACAGATGGGAATGTCGTTTCAGTTCACTTGTTATTAGGTAAAGACAGACAGACGAGTGCAACTTGATGGAGTTTGACAGATCTAAATGGGAGCTGAAAATACCCCTTTACAATATGCATTCTGCAAAAGAAAGAGCAGAAGTTGTAAAATAATGTAGGGGATGGGGCACGTTAAGATTTTTTTAATGATCCTATCTTTTTCTTTTGTCGTTTACTTGAAGTAATAAAGTACAAACAGACAACCAACTCAAATGCACATGAGGTGAGATGAAATAAGATTATGATAATTGTTCAGAGGGACAGATGGGATAAGCCGTGCAACCTATCTAAAAAAAATCTTCAACAGTTGAAGTGTGTAGACAAGTTGAAGTTAAACACGCAAAGCAGATGAGAATAAAGAAAAAGATCAAAGGCAGCAAGGCTACCATTCAGCAGCCACTGTCGGTTTGCCGCTTAAGCATGATTCACCATAATCTTTTGTGGGCCATTTGATAGAGACCACATTGTCTTTCTGTGTTTGCCAAACTGTCCCTCCCTCCCCTCCAAATTCAACTCATAATTTCACTGCCACCCCCTTAACTTTTTCTTCACATCTTTTGGATAAGATACGAAGAAATATCGTAGATATAAGTAAGATTTTTTGGCTCTTGCCCTGTGCTGACTTTATTATTTTGTTTTTGGGTTTTGTTTTTCCCTGTGTGTTCTGTTCCGTGGCATGAATACTTGAAGAGACCAACACAAGAACCTGGATCCTACATACATACATACATACATACACATTCCTCTTTTCTTTTAGTTAGTTTGTTTGTTTCTAGCAGAGCGAGCACTGAGGGATGATTTTGGTGCAATTCTCTTCACGAAATCATCCATAGGCGATAGATAGGCATCAGCATTTTCGCTCGTATCTTCCCAATGGGCTATGCTCGATCAATATAGTGTACTCCAGTCCACTGTATTTGTAGGCTTAAACTTAATATAAATATTGGGTTTAAGGTTAAAAGTTTGGCCCATGTTGGATGCCGTTGCCAAACTACACATGGATAGAGCATTATCAACGTAGATGCTATGATATTATATGGCATCTGGACTTTAAGAAGATAGAGATTCCGAGCAACATAGGTAATAGCAAGTAATTAAACATTAACAATCTCAATCTCAAATTTTATAAGCTTTACTTTCTCTGGAGTAAGATGTTTTTCATGTGTCTAATAGTAAATAAATTGTTACAATTAAAATATAAGATAACTTTGTAGTGCTACCTCATACTTGGAGCTTAATTGCCCCTGAAAAAAAATCCCTGCAACTAACATCAAACTTGCTGAGGTTGCCCCAAGCAACTTATTACCAGTTTCAGATTGTAACTCAAATGTTACCAACTCAAATTCAAAAAATATACTAATAAAAAAAAGAAAAAAAATGTATACACCGGACACCATCCAGGATTCAAGAAATCATCAACTATTTCTATCCACGTCACAGCAAGTGGGACGGACCAGTTATTATTCAGAAAAATGGCTCTCCAATTGGTTTAAATTCCATTGTTTTCTTCTTTTTTGTACAAGATACAGACAATTCTTATCACTCGGTCATTCGTTGTTCAAAACACCCTTGAGGAGATCCAGCCCTTCTGCTGATATGCTCCTCCTTTTATACGATCTCGGAATTTCAATCTTCGGAGGTGGGTCTGGCGAGAAGCAGACTACAACAACAGTTAGATTATCACATGTGTTGCGTTGTAATGCTTCCTTCACAAGTGCTCTTGAGCACCTCTCAGGATCATTATGCTGCATCAACTCCTTCCTCACCATTGTCACAGCACATTGGCTACTCATCACATCCCAAAGTCCATCACACCCCATTATCAGAAACTCATCTTCTTCTGTCAGCAAAATTTCTTCCAATTCTGGCTCACAGCTTAAGGGACTCTTCGAGCCTTTAGCGCCCTTAATATGCCAGTCTCCAAGAGCACGTGCTACAGAAAGCTGGCCATTCAGGTAGCCATCATATATCACACCACCTAGTTTCTCGATTCTTAATCTTTCAGATGTACAGTTGGGTTTGTGGTCTTTAGACAACTCGATTGCTCTTCCTCGTTTACCCAATACAGCTCGAGAATCCCCAGCATTAGCAATGATCATGGTTCTGACAGAAACAACCATACTTAAATCATGTCACACTGCCAAACCTTACCATATCAACGTCCAACTGCACAATGCATATGTTTAAAAAAAAGTAAATGTTTAGCATCAGATTTCTTACCTTTCCAAAATGAGAGCAGTCAAAGCAGTGGTGCCAGAGGACCTATCAAGAGATTTAGCATCTGCAAGTGCATGATCAGCTTTCACGTAAGCACGCTTAACTGCCTTTTTTGTTCCAGTTGCAAAATTAGCGTCTTCAACAATGAAGTTGAGAATGTTCTTTCTGGTGAAGGATGCTGCATCTAGACCACCATGCCCATCAAATACCTATAGGAAAAAAAGGCAGAACCGTAGTTCTACATTATATATATAGTCCAAAGCTAGATAAATCTGATAATTGTGCAAAGCTTTACGAAACAGGCGTACTAAGGTGGCTGGCGACTAAAGGAATTGTTCCATACGCTGAAATTACAAAAACAGTGTCCTGAATTTAAGTAATCTAACCTAACAAAAGTTACACACCCCATAGAATGCTCCTAGGCAAGGAAAGCTTGCAGCCGGGCCAAGATGCTGAAACAGATCATCAATACATATAAACTCATCTTCCATATATTGTTTTGGTCCTTTCTCAGAACAGCTTCCTGAACGGAATACAGGTAGAAAGCAAGAATCTTCACGTGATGGTGGTGACTTCAAGCCCGCAGCACCCATAACTGATTCCTACATCAACCACAAACAGAACTATTTTACATGAAATTTGTTTTAAAACTTATGCAGCAGGCATCAACTCGAGTGACAATGTAAACGAGGGGAACATCAAAAAGGAGGCTAATAATTCACAATGAATCCCATGAAACAAAAGCAATAATTTAGGTGAAATCTGAAACCGTTATAAAGCTTTTACATAGACTGAAAATAACAACAATATAATTCTTAGCATGAGTTGGTGAGCTTAGTTCAATCCAAAATGTAGTTTACCAAGGGAAGTTTATGTTTTGGTTCTTCAAAAGAAAATTTCACCCCAAGTTTATGCTAATGTAAATACACATTTACAGGTTAAACTTGATCATGCAACTGAATTATTGGAAATCTAACTCAAGAGCATAAAGGCAACCGAGGACTTTAAAGAAGAAAGAAAAGGCAGATAAGACAAACATGTTCGATTAGCCACGCAGAGCTTGAGCAATGGCGCATAGCAGAGAGGCTTCTTGGAGGTTTGGCAGCATTGGCTTGGGTCATATTCCCCAATGTGTCTTCATTTTCATCCTCCATTGAATTGAAACCACTTTTGAAGCTTCCATCTTCTAGTTTTGTTGCATGTGGAGATACATCTGTCGCTGGAGCCATTGATCCCCCTCCACAACCCACCAAAAAAGAAAAAAACACAAATAACACTAACCCATCATTTCAAAGGGGAAAAAAAGGTGCCTGTTAGATTGGGTAACAGACAGCCCATATTTTTGCATGAATCAACTGCCCAAAAGGTGAAGCACCTGATCCAAAGATTCAATTAAGATGCACTCCACCCCAGACGTATGGTATGAAAAGCTTGAGTTTTTTTTTTCTTTTGCAAGTTGGAAACTTTATTGGTTGGTGTGAGGAACTAAAAGCAGCCCCATTGCCAGGTTGGGTACACCCTATATGTGTGTAATTATGAAGGTCCAAGAGAACAAACAAAACTTAGAACGTAAAAGAGAAGAAGAAAATAGTATTAAAAGAGGAAGAAGAAGAAATGCAAAACCAAAGCATGGAAGTAGGAAAGGGAGGACCGTTTAGAGAGAGAAGGAACGGAAGTCTGTTATTATATGTTTATGGGATTCCAAGTTTTGCGCACTACATTATAGGTAAAGCTTGAAAGGGGATTGGGTTATTGACACGTGTTTCACCTCCTCATCGTTGACCTTTCCCTTGGTTTGGATTTCAATCAACGTCTCTCCCTCACCTATCACTCATCCAACCAAAAGCGACCATCTTCAAAGCCAAAGCAGCCTTCCCTACACAACGCTTCAACCACTTTTTCAGTTATAATTGCAACTGCTATTCATTGTCTCCCCCCCGCCATGCTGGGGGATTTTCATTTTTTTATTTAAGTAATTTTATAATTATTCAATTATTATTTATTTAAACCAATCATTTTAGATATATCATTTAAAAATAAAATAAAAAATATTTTTTGACCTTATGTCAATACTTAATGTTTTTAATTGATCACTATTATAAGTACGTTTTAAAAAAATATATTGATTGGAAATTAATTTATTATCCATATACATACCAAACATTAAATTAATTTATTATCTATATATATAACAATAATTATATTAGAAATTAATGTGTGGATGTAACCTTTTAAATAAATAAATTTATATTAAATTAAAATTAACGATTTAATTTTTTTATAATTGGTCGGTTGTAAATCCTAAATCACATCGTAAGTCAACATGTGTGGATCCAATTGAATTTTTTAGACTTTAGTAGTAAAATTTTAAGAGTAAAAATAAAAGAAAATATGACCATATTTGAACTTCCATTGAATATTAACCTTAAAAATAAAATTAACTAAACTCCATCTTCAATTATAAGGTGATTGATGTTTGGTTAAATTTATTATCCATGTACATAACAATAATTATATAGAATTTGGTGGGAATCACTTGTCCAAGTGCAGTTGTCCGTCCTCAAGGAATCATTTGCAGCACATACTCCTAAAAAGCAAAGAAAAAAATATGTACAACATATACATACGTAAATGAACTTTGCACTAAGAAAGAATATTTGAATCCCTTGATATAATAAGTTAAGTCCACACTAGACAAAGCAACAAATATATATCACCCACAAAAGAAAAGAAAAGAAAAGGAATATGGACTTGGCAGGGCAGGGGAGCAATCAATGAGGCATCTATTCCCCACAGCTGCAAATCATAAAAGTAGTGCTCAATGATCATATATAAAATTGGATAGTGTTTGAACATATATGCAAGGAAGAGCTGAGCCATTGCTTTTGTCTCCTTTAATTTGTTTAGTAATATAATCATATTTTTAAGAGTCTGCTACATCTACATAATCGGTACATTCATTTAGAGCTTGCCTAGTGTTAGGTAAACGTATCCATCACTTGCTTCTTTAGGAGGGCCAGACTGAAAAGCCTTACCAACTTGTATGATATATATTATTGAAAACATTGAAGATAATGTATGAACTTATGACCATTTCTAAAGTGAAGTGGTGAATATGGTACGACATAGTTTAAGGAGCTAGAAGCAGTGGTAATTAAACCGAAAGTTGTAGACGCATCATCCACCAATGGCACTCTAGTCTAGGCAGCAAGTAATGTAATAAGCATGCAATTGCAAACGCATGGATGATATAAGAAATGCACAAATTATGTTAATGAGGTGGAAGAAGCACTTGATAGCATAGGCCACTTACAAAAGGGGTGGGGTCTGTGTTCACTTTTCTATACTAGGTTTAGGTTGGGTGTCTACCCTGTGGAAGAATGGAGTGTTCGACTATGGCGTGAGTTGACCTATTCTTCCATTGGTTGAGTAGAAATGCCACAGATCCGGCTTTAGCATTACCATAGTGCATATTAAGATACTAATAATCATTCATGCTGCTGAATATTTGACAGTACTGGACCACCACTAAGGGGCCACTCATAGTCATTTCAACTTCAAAATGATATATTTCTCCACCGCGTCATTTTATCATTCCTGCCTCTTTCCTTGTCAATTAATTTTCATCCTCAGGAATTCACACTAGGCGCCAACTTACGCATGTTATCCTTTTAGTTGCTTCTGTCCACCTTTCATGAAGCTCAGTAATGGCTCCAATCTCAAAGCGCAACCTAGTTGTTTCAGCACATGTTAAATGTATGCCAATTATTATCTTTTTTTTTTTGCACTAGTCTCACCTTCATTAAAATCATCACAACAGACAGGGTCTCTTACTTAAAATTCATGGCTGCTACGCTACACCTACTCTGCTACTGTGAGTTTTGGTCCAAAACTCGTTTTCGCTTTTCATATTTGTACCAAGCTTCTTCCACAATCTTGTCACTTGAATTAAACCTCTTTTTTTCATGTTAACTACTGCTACAACTATTTGATTTGATAGCTTGCCTGGCACTTGCTTTGTCAGTTTTAGTTTTATTTATTTATTACCCTTCTTGGGTCCTTTCTTGGGTTTTGCAAATTAGCGGAGCACAAGATCTTATGTTTTCCTCATCCTGATTTCTTATTTCAGATCTGCTGTTATTAATTCTATTGTTTGATTGCCTTGTCGTGGTTTAGCTTTAGTCAACGTATCATTTTCTGCTGATCTATTTTTATCAGAGTCGGAGCAACTCTAATGAAGCAGCAGCAGCAGCAATTTACCATGAATATCATCCTATGGCTTCTGGCGTCTATGATCGTGTGCAATGGTCTTCCACTGAACGCAAACGTTGCTGGAAGGCCTGCAGTTGTGAATATTGGTGCTATTTTTTCATTCAAAACTGTTATCGGAAAAGCTGCAAAAATTGCAATCGAAACAGCCATAGAAGATGTAAATTCAAACCCAGATATCCTTCCAGGAACTAAATTAATACTACAGATGAAGGACTCCAATTACAGTGGGTTTATGGCAGTAGTGGAAGGTACGTCCTTTTTGTTTATTGTTATCATGAAGACTAACAGTTGCATGCTCAAGAATTTCTCCTTCTCTATGGATTCATCGTTGATTGAATTGCAGCTTTACTATTCATGGAGAGAGAGACTGTAGCCATAATTGGTCCCCAATCTTCTGTGACGGCTCATGTGATTTCCCATATTGCCAATGTCCTGCGAGTCCCTCTATTGTCATTCTCATCCACAGATCCTACCCTGTCTCCAATTCAGTTCCCATTCTTTGTGAGGACTGCTCAGAACGATTTGTATCAGATGTCTGCCATTGCTGAAATCATAGACCATTATGAATGGAGAGAGGTCATAGCAATCTACGAGGATGACGATCATGGCAGAAATGGGATTGCTGCTTTGGGGGATAAACTGGCCGAAAGACGATGCAGGATTTCCTACAAAGCGCGTTTAAGCCCAGAACCCACCCGGGATGAAATCACTGACGTGTTGGTGAAGGTGGCTTTGAGGGAGTCTAGGATTCTGGTTGTACATGTTCCTGGTAGCTGGGGTCTGAAAGTGTTCAGTGTGGCTCAGTATCTAGGAATGCTTGGAACTGGCTATGTTTGGATTGCTACTAATTGGCTATCTACCGTCCTGGAAACCAACTCCCCCTTATCTCAAGATGCTATGGATGATATTCAAGGTGTTGTTACGCTGCGGATGTACACTCCAGATTCACAACTCAAGAGGAGATTTGTTTCAAGGTGGAGCAACTTAACCAGAGGAAAGCTAATTGGACTCAACACTTACAGTCTGTACGCCTATGACACAGTCTGGTTGCTAGCTCATGCAATCAATGGATTCTTCAATCAGGGAGGAAACATTTCGTTTTTAAATAATTCTAGAGCATCGGAGCTGAGTGAAGGGAACTTACACCTTGATGCTTTGAGCGTGTTTCAAGGAGGGAACTTGTTACTTGACAACATTTTGAACGTCAATATGAAGGGTGTTACAGGGGATTTCAGGTTTACTAGTGATCGGAATCTCATTCATCCTGCATTTGAAATCATTAATGTGATTGGTACTGGCTATAGAAGAGTAGGATACTGGTCCAATCATTCTGGCTTATCAACCGCACTTCCAGAAACCCTTTGGGAAAAACTGCCTAACCGTTCTAGCACAAGCCAAATGTTACACGGCGTTGTTTGGCCTGGACAAACGACGCAAAAACCCCGTGGATGGGTGTTTCCAAACAGTGGAAGACATTTGAAGATTGGAGTTCCTCATCGTGTTAGTTACCGTGAATTTGTGTCAGTAAGGGGCCCTGATGTAATTACAGGATACTGCATTGATGTATTCACTGCTGCTCTCAATTTGTTGCCCTATGCTGTCCCATACAAATTAATTCCCTTCGGGGACGGCCGTACCAACCCAAGTGGCACTGAGCTGGTGCGTTTGATCACAGCAGGTGTAAGTGCCATGAACCAAATCTTTTAAGGTGGTTGGTTGGTTCCTTTCATTTGTAATCATCAAGTTCTGATCTTCTTATCATGATTCAGGTATTCGATGCAGCAATAGGCGACATTGCAATCATCACTAACAGAACAAAGATGGCAGATTTCACACAGCCATATATTGAGTCTGGATTAGTTGTGGTAGCCCCAGTTTGGAGGAAGAATTCTAATGCTTTTGCCTTTCTGAGGCCGTTCACAGGAAGGATGTGGGCAGTGACAGCTATCTTTTTCCTGCTAGTGGGAACAGTAGTTTGGATTTTGGAGCATAGGATGAATGATGAGTTCAGAGGCCCCCCAAGAAGACAAGTAGTTACTATTTTATGGTTAGTGCTATCTGATTTTGGTTGCATTTTGTTTTGAAATGAATAAGCCATGAGGGGGATTGCTTCTTCTTCTGAGTTACTCGGTAACTTTGTATTTGAAACTCCTTTTGCAGGTTTAGTTTTTCAACTTGGTTCTTCGCCCACAGTAAGTGACACTATACGTAACCGTAATCAGCTTTTACTATACATAATAGCCATTGATGTACCATATATTGAACTTGCAAAAGTTTATGCTACTTGGTTTTGTTCTGTTATCTTCAGGAGAAAATACTGTCAGTGTACTTGGTCGCATAATTCTTATCATCTGGCTATTTGTGGTTCTCATAATCAACTCTAGCTACACGGCCAGCCTTACCTCCATCCTTACAGTGCAACAACTTAGTTCTCCCATCAAGGGCATTGAAACTTTGGTATCAAGCAAGGATCCCATTGGCTACCAGCAGGGATCATTTGCTCGAAATTATTTAATTGACGACCTAAAAATCGATGCATCACGGCTGGTTGCTCTTAATTCCCCGGAAGAATGTGCTAAAGCTTTGAAAGATGGGCCCCACAAGGGTGGTGTGGCTGCAATGGTGGATGATCGTGCTTATATAGAGCTCTTTCTCTCCACCAGATGTGAATTCAGTATCGTAGGCCAAGAGTTCACCAAAAATGGATGGGGATTTGTAAGTGGCGGTGCTTGTAATGCACTAATATTGTTGGTAATTGTATGTTTTACACACAAAATTAATGGTATTGATGTGGCAGGCCTTTCCACGGGACTCTCCTCTAGCAGTGGACATGTCAACTGCCATTCTCAAACTTTCAGAGAATGGAGATCTCCAAAGGATCCATGACAAATGGCTGTTAAGACGTGCATGTAGTTATCAAGGTGCAAAAATGGAAGTGGACAGGCTTCAGCTTAGAAGCTTTTGGGGCCTATTTCTCATATGTGGATTAGCTTGCTTGATAGCTCTCTTTCTGTATTTCTTGAAAATGGTAAGGCAGTTCAGCCGTCACTACTCTGAGGAATCCGATCTTTCAGGCCAAAGCTCTCGATCTGCACGCATTCAGACATTCCTTTCCTTCGTTGATGAAAAGGAAGAGGAGGTTAAAAGTCGGTCCAAGAGAAGGCAAATGGAGAGAACCTCTAATCGAAGTACTGATGATGGATCAAATAGCACTAGCTACTCCATCAGAAGAAATAGTGAATTTGCTTCAAACAAAAGCCTTGGAGCTACCACTAATAGGGGTGAAGTCTAGGTAATGTTTGTTCCCCCCGCATGATTTTATTTTTAAAAAAATAGATATTGAGAAAAGGAAATCAATTTAGAGAAGCAGTGGAGGCATATTATGTAAGAATCAATCAGCCTCAGCACATAAAGGCTAAGGGTATATGTCCTGCTTGTATAGGCTTATTTTTCCTTTTTTTTCTTCATAAATTTGACTTCCAAGGTGGGTTATTGAATTCTCACTTGCTCTATAACATCCTCAAAACCCCCTTTATAGTAAATAATATGAGATAAAATCTTAGCAAAAAAAAAGTAGATCAATAAAAATTAAAGTTATAAGATATCAAAAGAAAGTTAAAAAGTTCAATCAAGAAGTAAGACATAATGTATTAAATTAAGAAGTGGATTAAATTGTAAATATGTAAAAATTTTTGTGGCATAAGTATAAATATGGAAAAGTTGAAGTGAAAGGTCAATAGTGCAAATATCACCAAAAGAGAAAAGTGATAAGAAGACTATGGAGAACAATAAAATCACCTTGGATTCAAGAAAATGGAAGTTGGAGGAGAGAGAAAATCAAGTTAAATTTTGAAATCAATAGGATAAGGTAAGAACATCAATATTTCAATATATTTTTAAGTTTGATATTATTGAAAAAGCATGAAATTGATGTTAAAGTAGAGTTTTTTTATATAAGGTTTATGTTCTTAATATGTTAGTGAAGTGAAATAAGAGGAAGTGATGAGAAATATTGTAGAGAAAGGAAAGGAGGGTGTAATAAACTTGGTTATTAACATTTTGCACTAAAACAGTTTTGGACAGCATTAGTAGTCTAATTTTGAAAATTCACCAAAAATTGTATAAATTGAATTAAATGTTAATTAAAGTATGAAATTAAAGCCTATTGAGTCTAGTTTTTCATAGAAAAAATGGTATAAGTAAAAGAATTTCATATTATGAGATATATAAATTTTGGTGAGACAATGTCAAATTGATTTTGGTTCACCTGTTCTGACTTTGAAAAATCATCAAAAATTGTAAAGAAATGATTAGGGGTTTAAATTTATATTTTTAAATTCTTAATGAGTATATTTTCAAAAGAAACAAACAAAAACATCATCTAAACCCCGTACTAAGAGATAATTAATTTTTAGTAAAAAAAGGTCGAAGCTGTCAAACAGCAGAATAGAGACAAATTTGAAGAATTTACTGTACTTATTGGCTAAATTATAAATTCTTAAATTTTTATGGTAAAAAAAATACTTGAGTCTAGTTTTAAAAACATCAAGCGAACCTTAATTTTGATTTCTTTAGCTCAAGATATAAATAATTTAGTAACTATGACTCAAGTGGACAACTTTGATATGAACAAATAAGTAAATAGTGAAATTATAGATAATGTTACATATAAGCATGTTATACACTAAAAGCTAAAGATTCTAACAAATATATACATAAATGATGTGGAATGGAGAGGAGGATGAGGAAAAATATATGAATATATATATAGTAGATGAATTTGAAATGTTTCGAAATGGTTGTTGGTGATGGAATGATTAATCCATGTGAGTATGTTTTAAACGAATTGATAAAATAATAAGTAAATAATTATTAATTGATGTGATATTGAATTCTTTGTTAAATTTTTATGAAAAATTAAATTGATTGGCACAATTTAGAAATAAATATGAAATATACATAAAGTGGGTAAACTAATTTTGCAAGTGCAAGGTCTCCAATGGTCTTATTTGTAAAACTTTAATATTTATGTTAGTTTTATAAATTTTATTATCTTTGATTAAATATTATGTTTTTATGAGATTAGAAATAGATGTAATGACATCTGAATACGGTTCAAGTAATGATATAATAAATAAATAAAAATAAAGTGTGAAACTTATAGGAAAATGGAGACGAAATCACGACGAGAAGTTCGCCATGTCACAACATGGAAACCCCAACGTCACGACGACAATTCAAAAATCTTTATAAACTTTACAATTTAGCATTTGATTAATTGTGGATGTTTTAATGAGCTACTTTAACTCATAATTAGTTCTATCGTAAATTCAATTATTACTAAAAATTAGTTAATGGTCTACATTAATTAAATAATATGATAAATTTATTTGAAATTTTCAATAGTTGCTTCAGCAACAAATGTGACATCCTGATGTCTTGACTTGGCGACCAGGTCGGATATGGGGTGTTACTTGCTCTACCAAGAGGTTCCAATTTATTCATAGGGTCTTTAGTAAAAATTCATTAGCTCCTCTAACAAATTGCAAATGAAAGAACGAAAAATCAACTAACAAAGATACAAATTACTTTTTATTACTATTATTTACATAATTATATATACACTACCGGGGAATGAGATATTAGAAACATTGTCAGCCCTGCCAGCTATAAGTAGCACTTTTTGAAAGACCTCTTTAAACACCATAACATTGCTTTAAAAGTATTTCTGGAAGCATTCCTCTTCCCTGCAGCGCCTGCAAACAACTTTGTATACTTCAATAAAGAGTCTCGGGAATCGACTGGCAAAATAACCATAAAACCCTTCTGGAACCGACCCTACTAGTTCCTGCAATCAGTAGCAAAGGAAAATTTCTTAACCACAAGCAATAAATGTTCAGGGCACTTCATTCATGTTCTTAAGAGGTAACTTTGCATCTCCCATGTCACTCCAAACGTGCCAGATTGCTTTTTTATCCAATATAAATCATTATGATTATTGGAATAATGTAGTTTTTGTATCATTCAGTAAAAACACAGCTTCAAAAATTAATTCAGAGGAAAAGATAAACAGAAGAACGAATGCCTCAATGTAAAATATTTACATGTCTTAAAGGAACGAATACCTTTACTAATTGAGTTCAAGATAATGACCATCTTAAACAATCAGGTTCCCTTTTCATTGTAAAATTTTTATATATCTAATACCTGACACAACTCATTGCCACACTATATCACAGATACCTTTCATCTATTCAACCAAACTCAATTAACAAGCATATTCTAATGATCAACTGCTAGATTTAGATTCAAACCTGAATTTCTATGGGAAGCTCTCTATAGTGATGTGATTTGTTCCTCATGACTCGCAACAGATCTCGAACACTGTCAAACTTATAACGACGGTAATACCCAATGTTGGCAATGAATGCATGTTCCATTTTCTCATTCCATTTTCCACCGAGAGCCGTTGGTGCAACACTCTCCAATGCTTTCAAGATGTCAGAGTCAACCTTCCTATCTTCTAATTCAACCCTATCACTAGTCTCTTGAAGAAAAGACAGTTTCATCTCACAACTCCAAAATAGAGGATGACGCAACACCTCCAATGCGCTTGGTCTGGCAGTAAATAAGAAATACTTGTGAACATTAAAAAGAAAAGTTTACAGCACAGCAAATATCAAGTTTATTGCACTTTCAGAAAATTTTCTGAACTTGACGGTAAGAAAACAATCATTATACCTCAATTCAGGCTCAGGATTCAATAAACAAGATATTAGATCCACAGCTTCAGGGATATGCTCCACTAGAAAAAGGTTCACTCGGTTGTTCACAACATTGATATCACGTTCAAGATGATTGCCAAACGGGTGCTTACCCCGAGTGATGCAGAAGAAAAGGACACAACCCAAACTAAATAAATCAACTGCACGTGTTTGGCGACCAAGAAGAAGTTGTTCCGGTGCTTGCCAACCTGAACTACCACAGCCTGCAATAAAATTTGTACATATCATCAAACAGTACTTTAGCACAAATAACTAGTTAAAAGTTCTACAGTCAAACTTTTAAAATAGGCAGCAGAGCACATTAAGAAATCATAAGCAGAATTTCATTGGTTACAAATTCCAGAATGACCCAATAAAATATTTGGAAAAACTTAAATTCTAATCCTGGGGGAATATATGTACCATTAGGAAGCATATATTTCAAGAAATAAAGATAAATTATGAGAATAATGAATAAAGTAAACATTAAAGATGCTTACCAGTAGCATAGTGACCCAAGGAAGACCTATCCTCAAGAAGGCGCTTGCTAATGCCCATATCAGAAAGCTTTGCACACACTGTTTTTTCCTTAATTATTAGCACATTTTGAGGCTTTATGTCTCGATGAATTATTCCCAGATCATGCAAATGAGCAAGACCTGAAACCATATCCCTGTGTACAGATACAACAATGGAGGATGAAGAAGAAGTTGGACTAGATCAAATCTGAAAGTTACCAAGGTAGGAGATTACGATCAAGCCCACCCTGTAAATTATCAACCCGAAAGTAAATGAACAATCCTCATCATTTAACAGTTAACTGTAGCCCACACTAACCTCATCAGTTTTAGGAAGAGAGGTGATGGATGGCCATTTGCTTTCCACAGATTAAGATCCTGCATGGCACCTTTCACCAAATCCAGGTGAATTTTATGCTCAACCATTGCACGTGTTGCTGGGTCCTTGCTGAGGACTGAGTTTCCAGGTGTATCTGAGTAAATTTGAATCAAATCATCTAAACTGCAAGTGCAACGCTCCAGAGCAAGATACACAAAATCTTGATCATACTCCACACCATACCATCGAACAATATTCGGATGCTGGTCAGACACAATGAGATTTTGAATTTCTTTGAAAGCAACATCATGATGAGCTTGGACAAGACGTTTCACAGCAACTGCTCGGCCTTCATAGAATCCCTCAAGGACAATTGTACCATTGCTTCCTTTTGCAATTTCTTTGCTTAATACAATTAGCTTACCTATTCTACGTCCATCAACGCTACCAACTAATTTATTAAGGTCCAGCAATTTTTTGTTGTCAGCACCAACAGGTGAAAATTCATCCTCGCTTCCAGATGATGTGTGCTGATCCTTTTTCTCAATAGAACCATTAATCTTCCGTGATCTTCGGGATTTCTTTCTGTTGGAGGATCCAACGTTTATATTAGCAACAGGCTGGTCTTTTAACGCAGAAAGCCTTTTAGCCAAAAGAACGTGGTTGATGACAAAGCCCACCAAAATTATGAAAAATATAAAGGAAAATACTACTGGATATTTGGCAAAAATGGCCTTGCCATCAGCACGAGGTGTTCTCAGATCATGTACACCAAACATTCTAGAATCACTATTCTCCAAAGGAGGCTGAGGGACACTTGTTTCATTATCATTGTCTTGAGACAAGTTCAATAATCTATCAACTTTGTCTGGCAATCGAAGCTTTGACTCTGGAGCTGCCACTAGAAGCATTTTCCTATTATGACGGTCATCTGATGTGCTATCAAGCTTGGCCAGTGAAGTAGGTGCATTAGAAGAAGACAATGGGAGCATCGGATCATCATGATGAGAAGTGCTTGTATATTCTGTCATATTATGCTCTCGAATAACAATACCTTTTGATTGACATGGAAATGGCAAACCAAAGTCATTGCCAATTTCAGGAAACTCATAACTTGAATTCACAGTAAATTTAACATCCTGGCAAAGTAAAGCAGCCCCAATTTCCGAAACCATTAGACTCCATGAAACCTTGTCTGAGTTAGGATGAAAAGACTGCAGTGTGTAATCAGTCCTTGTGATGTGAAATCGACGCTGAGCAGTACTAGAAGCAGCAGACTTCAACAGCTCCTTATTACCATTACCGTTATCCGATAAAGGAGTCCCCTCTTTGTCGGGCTCCAGCGCAGATGGAGAATCAGGTGACCTATAAACATGCAGTAGCTTTCCAGTCATAGCATCTACCACATACACAGTTGTCCTCTTAGAGCCAACAGTGATTGCCCCTTCCTCAGATACATGAGGCATGTGTTTGACAAATTCTTCAACAGTTACAGGAAGTTTCTGCAAGTCCAACAACAAGATAAAGATTAAGATAGTTCTGACTCTGAGCAATGGCAAAAGAAAGAGTAATATTATGAAAAGCTCAAAACATGGTTCGATGTTACAGAAATTTTGAGAGGCAAAACCTATATGTACATCAGGAAAAAAGACTGAAGCAGAAAAGCTAGCACATACCATTTTATTAGAATGGGTTGCATGCGCATAGAGTTCCCAATCATCTCCACAATCAATGAAGAAAGCAGTGATTGGTCGGGAGGCAGCTTCATTGCCATTATCCAATGTCGGAGGAGCCTGATAGGAAGAGTAAATGGGAGACCCGGAGGCAAACGACCAGATTACTCTCTTTGAGTTTATAGTCCTTAAAACAATGGTACCATCGGTTCTAGCAGCTAATTCTGTTTCTTGCTCACTGTTTCAACCGTAGCAAGATTTGAGCAGCTGTAGTAATACTTTTGAAATACAATGCTAATACGTAGCATATAACAATGCGATTGTAAAACGATGAAGTACATGCATATATATCATAATCAACTTATCATAGGCCACCATTCATACGAATACTGATGAAACACAGGTTTAAATTATTAGCTGAGAAAAAGACGAGGCGGGCAACGACCTTGAACAGGCAGTCCAAAAATAGCGAAATCAAAGATTTTTTTTTTTTTAAAAGTGAAATTCTACTGCTACAATTCTAAACCCATATTCTAAAGCTCGATTCATTATAATTATGATTATTACTATATTATGAATAAGTAGCAAAGCATTTAAACAATCCTTGTAGTCCATGATGATTGACTGATTGGAATATAACAAACAAATTACTCTGAGAAAGAAACGAAAAGAAAACTCACGAGAGAGACAAGAGCGATCTCCCCCCGGCTCTCAGGATTCCGGTGCTCTGGGCGTCCGGCACATGAATTGCGATGGGCGTGGAGAAACCAGAGGGTAGGAGAATCAAGAAACAGAAAAAAAGCAACCTCATTTCTGAGATATTAAACGGACTTGGTTGAGGAATTTTATTTTTGTAGGTGGCTAGATTAGGTTACTTAAAGACCAAGACAAGACAAGACAAGACAAGACAAAGAGTTGTTTTGCTCAGAAAGATTCGAAGCTTCTTCCGGGACCGCAATTCAAGGATCTCCGAGTGGCTGGTTTTTTTGGTTTGCTTTTAGGGGTTTTCTTTTCTTAACTGTAAAAGTCTTGCCTTTTGATTCTTTTATTCTAAATTTCTATCCTCCTTACTTTTCACAAATTAGCTAATTTTCAAACTTTACTTACTAGTATAATTAAGCTTCTCTTACTAATACTGAAAATTGTTTTCATCTTTCTCCTAGAGAACTAATTCCCTCAAATCTGTTCTTTGCGCAGGAGAATACTACTTCATACCGTTTCTTGTGGTGGTTGATAGCTGACGGTCTGGAGTTTCCTGATTAGAATTTGAAAGGGTAAACGAACGTCTTGAAATTGAAAAGCTCAAATTAAGGATATGACGGTGGCAATTCTTATGAGTTTAAACTTGGAAAACTTCTTTTAGAGCTAATGGCTTGGAAGCTTCAGCTTAAGGAGATAGTGAGAACTGCTGCTCATGTAGCAGTGGCTAGATAGGCATGGTAAAGCATCTTCAGCATTGGTCCTACCTAAACTGCAAAAACTCTATTCCCAACATCATGCCCGGTCAACCAGCTATAATCAATCAAATTCCCCATCTCATGCTCATCTTTGCTGTGTTTGAATGTATGTGGGTACAACTCTTAGGATCAATCTAATCTTGCTAAAAATGTCACTGATTATTCAATATCATTGTTTCGGCATGCCTAACATGGCCTAATGATTGTTCTTGCTTTACACTAGAATATGGTGGTGTCACTTTTAACAAATTCTTCAACTGTGGACGCACCCCGCATATTGTAACCTTTTTTTTTTTTACAGAAATTTAGCACGGTTTGGTCATTTTCTGATCGTGTTAGAGAGATGCTACGAGAAGAGCCAGCTATGTGACAAAAAGCAGAGGTCCCCAGCAATAAGCAGGGTCCTCATCCTGATTCCTAGGGGTAAGGTATTCTGAAAAAAAAAATTCAATCCCGAATTGTCGAAAGAAGGACCAAAAATGAAAGAATCCAACTAGGATGACATTGAAATGAATACCACACAACTGTAGCTATTACATTAATTTTACATTCAAATTCCATGCGAAATGTACTTGCTCCTGCTGCAGGGCCAGAACCCAGAAACACAACATAAACAAGGCTTCTTTCTTTACTTGACAAAAGATGTTCCTAATTCTTGTCTAATCGCTCATCTCTCACTTCACTAGCACGTATGTGTTATATAAAAGAATAAGAGGGTACAAAAAATCGATTCCCGAGTTCAACTATTTGATATGAATAGATGGGTTTTTTGAGCAACGGGAAAGAGCGGAGTAGTATCTTCATCAGGTCAAGATCCACATGAAGACTGTTGACCAAGACGTGAGAGCTAAAGCAGCAGCCAAGTATGTCCACAGGAAGAGGACCGAGCACTCGTCTTGACCCACATCAAACAGCTGGGCCATGGTACCTGAGCGCAATTATTATGCATTTTTAAGAGCCCGTATAGTATTAAGTAATGTAGTAATGAACTGAAGCGGTTTGATTACTTACCAATATTCATGGCAGGTGGCAGAGTAAACTGAACCATGAGCACGTAGCGGAAAAAAGGGTCGGGCGGTAGGAACCCAAGGTCCCCAGCTGCTTTAACAACAAAAATACCAACAACCGGTAGTATAATGTAACGAACACACACCACTCCCACGATAACCATCGGCTTAATTGTTGACGAACGCAAGCCTTGGGTCAAGTTGGCTCCTAGTATGAGGGTGATACAGGGGATCGTTGCATCCCTGCATGCATGCAGTTGCTTTTACTAATCAGTTACCAACGGACCAAATGTTTATATTTTATGAGCAAATTATCAAGTGAGAAGTAGCGTACCCTAACAGTTTAATCGAGTCTTGGACTACCCGTAGTGGAGCCCCCGCACCAATTACAAGGTTTCTAAGCCAGTCGATCGCTCCGAAGGTGAAACCGAAAATCTGATTAATCAAGTAACGAACTTTGTTAACATATAGAAATTGGAGGAGAAAATAACAGATGAAACGTTATATACATCTAAAAAACTTACTGCACCAAGTGTTGGCGGTGCCATGAGCTCTTCCAAAATCTGATGAAGAAATCCCACTACTTGACGCCACAACGGTGCATTCCCTTTTGCCTTTGGGCTAGTGTCTTGGGGTGCCTTCTGCGATTGGAGTTATTTCGAAGGTCAAGAAGGTCAGTAATCTAGTGGTGCTTTACCATATCCTATCCTATGTGTCTCTAGCTTATACCAGAACCAGAACAGAAATTGTTCTGTTGGGTTCCGAGGATCTTCAACACACTTTGGTAGTTAGTAATACTTACCACCACTATGGCTACTTGCTCTTCACTTTCTCCTTTCAGAAGCTGACTTTGGGGTGTAGCATCCAAGTTCTCGTTGGGTTGTTTTGAACTGAAATCCTCAGCTGCTTCATCATCTCTCAATTTCAAAGATGAAGCTCTTATCATGTGGAAAGTGATAGTCCAAAGGTAGAAACCACCAAGCTGCATCCAAAGCATATATATGAATACGATTGATCACAACGATTAAACAACTAATTCCTGCAGCCGAACGCTTACTGTACATAAAAAAATATGATATCACATTACCGCCATGGAGAAAGATGCATATGAAAGTCCAATTCTGGTGCAAACATTAGTATCCCCAAATGGGCTTCCATCCTCATTACAGATAGCAGGGACAACTATAAGGAGAAGATTTCCCAAGTTCCCTAATTCAAGCAAGAATTTATTTTTTAAGTATAGAGTAACTTGAAGGGGGCTTTGACAAAACTAAAGGTGTGTGCGTCAACCTTACCGGATGAACATGTAGCAATGATAAGACCCTCCAAATAGGGTTTTGGCTTCAGTATCTTAACCACGATCCACCCAAGAATTATTCCCACTAGAAAGGTGAGCCCGATGTTTACAGGCATAAACCACCTGTGAATTTAATGATCAGATTCAAACGAAGCCACATTTAATACAAAAGTTTTCATGAGTATATGTGTTTTTTCTCTGCTTAATCGGCACTTTTGCTTGTTTTAGTGGAGGGTTCAAAAATTAGCTTTTGCATCAATAGAGAGAGAGAGAGAGAAAGCGAGAGAACTTTATATGATGCATCTCTCATATCAATACTTAACGAGTACTTTTGCTGGCTAATTTCAGTTTTTTTTTTTAATTTCAACTTTGTATGATAATTAAAGTGAGAACGCATACACACACATATATATATACAGCGAGAGAGAGAGAGAGAGAGAAGTATAGTATCTCACCATGAAATGATGTCTTGGAGCGTGACAGTCTTGGCAAGACTTGCAAACATGAGCGAGGGGGTAAACACAACGAACACGATCTGCGTTAGTTACAGAACATAAATCGATGTTTTCATAGTAGACTGGATTTAAGACGGATAAATAAGAATGACTATCTACCAACGGGTTAAAAAACATGATAAATGCAACGAATCTTAGAGATTAATATTAAACATGCATATATGTAAATATTAGATTTTTAGCAACATTAACATATAAGAGTACACAAAATGAAAACTATTAATGAGTACCCTATTCAAGGATCTCCGGATGTCTACTGGGAGAAGTTTGCAGTAATCAGTTGCCATGAAAGCGCCCAGCAAACTTATTATAAGCACTTGTAAAATTGGCATGGAAGCCACCTCAAACAATGTCCAGAAACCCATGTTTTAGAGCTAGCTAGCTAGCTAGCTAGCTAGCTATACCTTTTCTTGTTTTTTGGATACACAGAAATATAAAATTGGCGTCTCAAGTATGTTGAGATCACTGTGTAGGAATGTGTATCCAAGGCTAAAAAGTAGAGAAGAAAGAGAAGAGGAAATTAATCAAGATCCTGGGAAGTGGGAGCGAGTGCCAATATTTAAAAAGTACAGGAACATGTGATTAAAAAGAGGAGATTGAAATTCCAAAAAGATATGTGAAAGAATATAAATATGAGGAGGAGGAAAGAAAGGCGAAGGTAGGCCTAGCTTAGAATATACATGCAAGTAAAATATGTAACGAGTGGGCCACCCGTCTCTTGCTTTCTTTCTATTTACACCGTCGAAAAGTGATGATTGGATTACGTGAGAAAAGGGGAGTGAGACAGTTTTGGTCATGGCTTGCGGGATGCCCTTGCCTTGCCTATGATTAATGTAAAAAGTCCAAATCTTGAGAATGACCAGGTCAGAGGCAAAGACCCCAAAGAAACCTAACGTTGCCCTCCCATATCAATGCATGTGCATGTTATTTACCGGGTTTCTTTTTCCTCCAAACTACTTTAATTTCTCTCAAACCCTACCTCTACCTAGCAGCATTAGGAGCTGTATATTATTATTTCTTCAACCCATTTTAAAGTTTATATATCTTTCAAAATAAAATTATCCTAAAATTTGTATTAATTTAAACTTACCCTTAACTCAAAATTTTTTATTTATTTCACGCATCTCAAAAAAATTAAAATTAACGAAAATCATGTTCACCCTCTCAAATTGCATTCCAGTTCTCCCACAAAAGTCAAATAATAAGGGCAAGAGGTTATGGTGTACATGTGCAGGGTTCCAAACCATTAAGACATAAAAGTAGAGTCACAAAAGCCCAAATTCTTAAAGGCGAGGCCCAATAAGCAAATTCCCAGCCCAATCAAGAAATTCATCCATACTTAGTTGAAAATCAGGCCAATTGTCAAAGTGGCCCAAGTTGTAAAGTTTTATTTTTATTTTTATTTATTTATTTATTTATTTACTTAGTTTAAATTTTTATGTCAATATTCAGTCCAAGAGTCCCAGATAAAATGATCTTTGACCAAATTTCCATATTAAAATAATTAGGAGTTTTTTTTTATTTTAGTTTTCTAATTAGATTAGGACTAATTATAAGGCCTATTTAAAGGCATGGCTGTCCACCTTGTTAAACACTTATCATTATTATTAAAATTTTAGATTTGTTGAGAGCAGAATTTTCTTTGAGTTTTTTCCAAGATTTCTCTCTTGAGTTTTCTTTAGAGGTTGTTTTAACAATCTTGTGATTGTGGGAGCCATCTTCAACCTTCTTCTTGCCATTGATATTCTTTGGAGGGGAGATTAGAGCCGTTTGAAGGGAGTTGTGAGATCTTTCGAGATTTCAACGCTTCTTAGGACTTATCTTTTAATTTCTTACTGTCAATTCTTTCTTTATTTCTACTTGTGCTGAATCATTATCTAATCTATTTTCTGTTCTTATTGTGTTTTCAGTCTTTTTCTATCTTAAGGAATCAGCCCAAAAATCCCCAATTTCTAGGGTTTTTCCATACTCTTTTTGGGTGAAATTAGATTGTCGAAATTTGGGGAAAACTATCTTGGTGTTCAATTGGGCAGAATCACAATCTCCTTGAGGGTTTCAAGAACCCTAACACTTATTTCTATTCTTAATTTGATTCTTTGCTGATTTGGGGATTTTATTTCAGATCTGAAAATTCAAAAATCTAATCTTTTAATTTTCTGTTTCGTTTCAGATCTAATTGTTTAGGGTTTTCGTAGGAGTTTCTCGTGACTTGGCAACTCGATCTTGGTCCGCGCGCAACCCCGTATCATTTGGTATCAGATTTTAGGCGTTTTGGGTGTTCTTGGTTGATTTCTAAACTGATCTCTATTTTTTAAATTACAAACAGCAGTTTTACCCAGAAAAATTTTCGAAAAAAATTCATTTGAGTGGGTAAACGTTTTCTGATTGATCTGAAATTTAACATACATATTTTTGGCACTGTTATTGAATATACAAAAATATTTCCCGCAAAAAAATAAGTCGAAAAAGTCAAAAAATTGAAAAAATACGAAATCCAATAAAAAATTAAAAAAATATTCAGCGGGTTGAATTTGGTGCCCAAATTTTTCAGATCAAAAATTCAATATTTGAAGACATTCCAGATTTAATTTTGTGATTTTTTGAGATCGGGAACACCTCGAACGAAGTTGTCAAGTTACTCCGCAGTTTTTCGGGTTTTCTGTTTTCAACAATTTTTATTGATTCTTAGCTGTAGGTTTTCATTTGTTTGCTTTTTATTCTCCCTTTACAATATCTAACACCTTCTTGTTTTTTGTGTTAGTAGGATTTAAACGTGTGCCCAATTCTTCCTCGGTGCAACACGAATCAATTGGTGTCTCGTCAGTTTTTGGCATCCTAGTGCACATTAGGATTCTTTGGTAGATCGGTTCATCCACTCTCTAATTGGTTGATATAAACTTTGATAAAGAACTCACAAGATTGAATTCTACCTCATTGAGAATTTGAATTTTCTTTTTGAGTGATTAACGGTGAGGTTTGCTAACTTTTATTTTTGAGTGTTGAGTGTTTATTTTTGCAGCTTTTTTGGAAGATGTCTAAAGATGACCATAATGATACACTTATGGAAGTCCAACAACAGTTAGAAGGACACGCTGCTGCAATCACACAAATAAATGCTACCCTTCGAGCTTTGACTGCTACCATCAATGAGGTGCAATTGAATCAAGAACCTCAATATCGAAATCCAATCAAAGAAGATAGGAATAACCAGCCCCATAGGCGCAACCCTCAACGTGTCCCTAGAATGGATGATGATTGTCATGATCATGGACAATCATCTTTGGCAAAACCAAAGAGCGAGCAGTAACGAAAACATCTCTTTCATACTCGCTGCCACGTACAAGGTAAGCTTTGTAGAGTTATTATTGATGGTGAAAGTTGCTCGAACATAGCCAACACGACGATGGTGGAAAAGCTTTGCTTAACCACTACCAAGCATCCACAACCTTATCAACTACAAGAGCTTAGCAAGGAAGGCCAATTTAGGGTCACTCAACAAGTGCGCATCGCCTTTTCTATCGGTAAGTATCAAGACGAAGTTGTGTGCGACGTAATGCCTATTCAAGCCTGCCATTTGTTGCTAGGAGAACCGTGGCAACTGGATCGAAAAGTCACTCACGATGGTCGTACCAATAGGTATTCTTTCAAGCATCAAGGAAAGAAACTCACCTTAGTGCCGCTCACTCTGGAACAAGTCCATGAGGACCAAATCAAACTGAAAAATTCTGTTAAAACAAGTGAGGAAAAAGAGAAAGAGAATGAAAAAGAGCAAAAAGAGATTGAGAGTGAAAAAGAAATTGAAGAAAGAAGAGAAAATGAATTAGAAAAAGAAACAAAAGAAAAAGACGTGGAAAGGGTAGTGAGGAATGTTTCCACTAACCAAGATATGAATTTTCTTGTGTTGCTACTTTTCAGGTTCCCGAAAGATCGAAAGATAACTTTCAACTTCAATACCTCTCAAATGAAAGACGCTTTCATACGATCAACTTAGGCAAAGATGAAATCACACTACATGATCCCGAAGGTAAGCGAGGTAAGGAAATTTTAGAAACCGAGTCCAGTGCAGATTTGAAAATTATTGATAAAACTTTTGGTGACTTAGTTCTTAAAAGATCCCCTCATTTTGATCCGATTAATTGTTACTCTTCGATTGTGGTTGATAAAGTCATTACGAAAAGAAGCGTGATTTGTTATTCTCTTGATTTACCTTGTGTAAAATCCTCGAATTTGTCCAAATCTGTTTTGGAGAATAAGGTAACAAAATTTTCCAAATTTGTTTTCAATTTATATTCGTGCCTTAAACAGTTTATGTGGTTGTACATGAAGTTTGAGTTCCATTTGACAAAGGTTAACTCAACAACGGAGATTCGACTACACTATGCCCCCGATGAGCGAAGGTTTGTTTTAAATGAAAAAGGTAAAATCGACCCTTATTCTTCTGCTTATCGAGGTAAGATGCTTGAAACCTTTGAAACACTTTTGTACTCCTCGGATAGTGATAAAGATCGTGTTGATGAACACTTAGATCGAAACGTGCTTGACTGTCCTATTTTATTTATTGATGATCTATCTGTTTTGATGGTTGATAAAAAGATTCTTGTTTTTGATAATGCATGTGTGAGTGAATCTATAGACCGTCGATTAATGCATGGTATGATTATGCAACTCTGTGAACCATGTGAATCTTTTCAAATACCTACTTGTGACGATTATGTTTACCATTTGATTTATTACTCGCAATTTATTCATGGTTTGTGGGAACAATGTGAGACGACTGAATGCCTTAAAACATGTCCATCTTTGCTTCACATATTTGACGAGGCAGTGGTGAGTAAATTAGATTGTTTGCATGGTAATCTGAATCTGTCCATTCACATGCGTTATACCTGTTCTGTTATGCTTATGATTGGACTACAAGCTTGTTTCCGTTGCTGTTTACTATCTCATGGCTATTCTTTTCAGTGGACTCAATTGCCATTAGTCCCGTTCGATAGAGGAAAGTTGAGTTCATTTGATTTTTCAGATTCGAGGACGAATCTTTTTGAGGAAGGGGGGAATGATACGTGTAATGGCCCAAATTTGAGGTTATCGGAACAGTGGTTTCGGAACCACAAATCCGATGAGAAAAATTTTATTTTTCTTATATTTTTATGGTCTACAATTTCACAAAATGATTTTTTGAAAATTTCGTTCGAAAATTTCGATGTTTGGGCACTCAATTTAGTCAAAAGGACTAAATTGTAAAAAGTGCAAAAGTTGAGTTCTACATGTTAGAGGTGTCCAATTGTTATGAAACTTTAAATTGGAGGTCCTTATATGGTAATTATACCATTGGTAACTTGGTAGACAAAAATGGACATGAGATAAGTGAAATAGAAAATTTTTAAGTTAGGGGCAATTTGGTAATCTAGTAATTAAAATGAATTAAAAGGGAAAAAGATGGCAAAAATCATCATCTTCTTCATATGAACGAAATCAGCAAGGGGGGGAAGTCATAGTTAGGGTTTTCAAGCTTCCAAGCTCCATAGTAAGTGATCCCAAGCCCCGTTTTTAATGTTCTTTACGTTTTTGAGATCCCGGTAGCTTAATTTAGCTTATTCTAGCAATAATTTAACCTAGGGTTTATATTTGGAAAAATACCCATAGGTGAAAAGTGTTTATTTTGATGTTTTATGATAGAATATGAAGCTAGAAATTATGTTAAACAACTTTTGCTAAGCGATTTTAAGTGAAAACGAGTAAAACGACATAATCGGTAAAAATACCTAATGTTCATAAGTACATGTTAGAGTGGGAATTTGATGTTGCCATAGAAGGGAAAAATGTTCAGAATATTATAAAACATAAGAATAAGAGATGAAGTTTAATTTCCGAGCCTTGGGGCAAAAATGTAATTATGTAAAAGTTTAGGGGCAAAATTGTAATTTGAAAAAGTTAGAGTCGAGGGCTGTTTTGATGAATGTGATTATTAAATAAGTTAAATTTACTATTTTAGATCAAGAAGTACGAAACTCGAGGTTAGACAAAGGGAAGAATAAAGTTGAAGACTAAGTTGGTGAATTTGGCTATAATTGGTACCGAGGTAAGTTTACGGTAAATAAATGCAATATTTCAATATTTATTATTAATGCTGTTAATTTCCAGCAATTATGAATTTATTTTATGAATTTATTTGATGATGATCCAAGCATGAAATGATAGAGAATTAAAATTTAAAAGTCCCGTTGATACATAAGGATGGTACTGGATACGAATGTCATGACATTTGGGTAAAGAGATCCCATGTAAGACCATGTCTGGGACATGGCATTGGCATCCTTAAGATCATGAGAGGTCCCCTGTAAGACCATGTCTGGGACATGGCATGGGCACCGAGACGAGAGGTCCCATGTAAGACCATGTCTGGGACATGGCGTTGGCACCGAGATGAGAGGTCCCCTATAAGACCATGTCTGGGACATGGCATGGGCACCATCACGAGAACATCCCATGTAAGACCATATCTGGGACATGGCTTTGGCATGTTATTATCAGAAGAGACCCGAGTATCCTTATTATTCCAATGTAGCTCAACGGGCTTGTAAACGAATCATGTTCATGAAAGTTCAGTTTAAAGCATAAATGGCAAGCTCAGGTAAGTTGTAAGACTTAAGAACTTATTATACTATCAATTGATGTTCAACGATGCAGCAAGGATTGAGTAAGTTATGCACACAAGTATTCTAAGTAAACAAGTAAGAGAACTAGTATGAGATTAACTAAAGAGTAAACTAGAGATATAGACATTGAGTTTAATTATTTAAGTTAAATATTGTTATTTATTTGCTAGTAAACTTACTAAGCTTTATGCTTACTTCTTTTATTTCTCTTTCTCTTATAGTATTGCAAAGCTACTTCAAGGATCCTAAAGAAGTCGGAGATCGTCCACACTATCAACTACAACTGCTCGGTATTTTATATCGAAACACGTTTGAGTTATGGCATGTATAGGGATTTAGTTATTTTGTATGTTTGTAATGATGATTTTGCTAATGAGTGATGTGTAAGTATTTGGTGATGTATGGTTATTAAAATGATTAAGGATGAAGGTGTTTGTTGTTATGAAAGATTAGGTGATAAATTATGCATGGAAATCATGAAAGGATAAAATTTTGCAAAGAAACAGAATTCAGGCAGCACAGTGACGTGAATTTGAAAAATCACCCAAGATAGTATAAAATGAATTAGAGGGTTAATGATATATGGAATTAAAGCTTGTTGAGTCTATTTTCATGAAAAAATAATGGTGTAGAAAAAGGAAATTTATATTTTAAGATATGTGAATTTTAGTAAGATAGGGTCAGAACTGTTTTTGGAGTCCCCTGTTCTGAGTTTAGAAAATAATTACAAATTGTACAAAAATGGTTATGAGTTGAAATTTACATGCTTAGATTTCTTAATGAGTCTATTTTCTGTAGAAACAAGTAAGAACTTCATATGAAAATCCTACAGTGAGAAAACTTATTTTTAGTGACTAGAGGTCAGGGCAGTCAGGTGGTGAAACAGGGGAGACTTTAACTAATAAACTGTACTAATTTGCTGAACCAAAAATTCTAAAAATTTTATGTTGAGTAGATATATGAGTCTAGTTTCAGGGAAAATTTACGGAATTAAATTTCTAGTTCTGTAGCTCAAGTTATAATTAATTTAGTAACTGCTGCGCGATTGGACAGATTTGCTGCGAATAATGAAATAAATTTTCAAACCTAGTTTTTATGCTCCGAATTGGTAAGATAAGCTAAGTAATGCCTCGTGCTCGACTCCAGAAACGGTATCGGGTAAGAGGTGTTACAATACGAGTCACAAAAGCCCAAATTCTTGAAGGCGAGGCCCAATAAGCAAATTCCCAGCCCAATCAAGAAATCCATCCATACTTAGTTGAAAATCAGGCCAAATTGTCAAAGTGGCCCAAGTTGTAAAGTTTTATTTTTATTTTTATTTATTTATTTATTTATTTACTTAGTTTAAATTTTTATGTCAATATTCAGTCCAAGAGTCCCAGATAAAATGACCTTTGACCAAATTTCCATATTAAAATAATTTTGAGTTTTTTTATTTTAGTTTTCTAATTAGATTAGGACTAGTTATAAGGCCTATTTAAAGGCATGGCTGTCCACCTTGTTAAACACTTATCATTATTATTAAAATTTCAGATTTGTTGAGAGCAGAATTTTCTTTGAGTTTTCTCCAAGATTTCTCTCTTGAGTTTTCTTTAGAGGTTGTTTTAACAATCTTGTGATTGTGGGAGCCATCTTCAACCTTCTTCTTGCCATTGATATTCTTTGGAGGGGAGATTAGAGCCGTTTGAAGGGAGTTGTGAGATCTTTCGAGATTTCAACGCTTCTTAGGACTTATCTTTTAATTTCTTACTGTCAATTCTTTCTTTATTTCTACTTGTGCTGAATCATTATCTAATCTATTTTCTGTTCTTATTGTGTTTTCAGCCTTTTTCTATCTTAAGGAATCAGCCCAAAAATCCCCAATTTCTAGGGTTTTTCCATACTCTTTTTGGGTGAAATTAGATTGTCGAAATTTGGGGAAAACTATCTTGGTGTTCAATTGGGCAGAATCACAATCTCCTTGAGGGTTTCAAGAACCCTAACACTTATTTCTATTCTCAATTTGATTCTTTGCTGATTTGGGGATTTTATTTCAGATCTGAAAATTTAAAAATCTAATCTTTTAATTTTCTGTTTCGTTTCAGATCTAATTGTTTAGGGTTTTCGTAGGAGTTTCTCGTGACTTGACAACTCGATCTTGGTCCGCGCGCAACCCCGTATCAGTAGCAGCCATTTTCGAAAAAAAAAACCAAGCGAAATGGTAAGCCAAAGAACAACTCAAAACAAACATGAATCATGTAAGTAGATTAGTGTTACTTTCATTACAAAACTCAAGATGGCGGCTGCGGCCAATGGTCAACGGGGACAAGCTGCTGACTCGCATTTCTTTATTATTTCTTATAGCTTTTAGTTTGTTAATTAATGCTTATTATTCACTTCACCTTTTACCAAAGTTAAGGTGAGGTGAATATATAATAGGTGGAAGCATCATCAGATGAGCTAGCCTGGGTTATGATTTATTTTAAAGATTAAGGTTGGAACATTTTGCAGGTCTCCGCGTCTAATTCAATCATCTATTACGTAAGCAGGAATACAACTTTTACTTGCAATTTGCAATTATAATGATAATAATACGGTGCTGATGGAATCCCTTACATCACAATTTGGAATTTTCTTCTACATTTCAACGCCAACTACAACTAGATGCAAAAACAAACACAAACACTATGAGATATATTTGTTACGGCAGCTAGCTACGAGACAACTAATGAAATTAATCTACTTAGTTAACGGTATTTATCTAATATGTAACTTCTTTTGAAACAATACTACTTTTTTATCTAATTTTATTTGTAATAATTTTTTTGGAAATTCTTATGTCATAAAGATTTCAAATGATTAATGGAATCCTTTAATTTGGATTAGTAAAACATTTCATTTATTGATTTCAACATTGTACAAAGGAATCACTTAGCATAATTTTTCTCAAGAAATATTTTTGAATGGATTAAGACAAATTTGAAAAATTCATGAGGGAGACCATAGAATGGGGTTCCATGGTCAACCCTCTTTAAGTCGCTAGTATGACTAATATGGAAGAATATAAATTTCTTTCTCTTTCGAAGTTTTTCTTGGATTTTTTTAGAATTTATTAAGATTTTACTATGCTAGACAACACAATATAATTTAGCATAAAGTTGGGTCAAACCAATGAGAGCACCTTAGACTATGATTGTAGTTTGGGAAATTTTAAGAATAATAGGATTGATGCATGGTAGGTTTAGGAAATTAGATTAATTAGGTTTCTTTGTACACCAAAAAAAAAACATTGAAATAACAATATTGTGGTTGTGGGATGTTTTATTATTTATCAAAATTGAATTTATTGAAAAAGTTGGTTTTTAGAATATACTTTTTAAGAGTATTTCAATATTTATAGATGTCAAATTTTGTTAATTATATTAAATTTTCATCATCTATTAGAATCTGTATAACTATTATGCAATTATTAACTGACAAACCTCAACATGAGTGTCAAGTTACTTGTAAAATAAATTAATGTATTTATCCGTAATTAAGATATGAAGAACTCAACAGCAATGAGTGCCAAGCTCCATTCAACACATTTTTTGACTCTTTGATGTCAAAATTTTAGGAAATATTAATGTAATGACTTTAAATAAAATACAAAATTCATTAACTTTAACTTATTTACCCTAAAAAAATAAGACGCGTTATATGTACATCTAATTCATTCATTGCGAACATATTGGCTTGGCACTGGCAGCATCAGGCCTTCTCCAACTAGGCAAATAGAAAGCGGCGGTCAAAAGAAATGGCAAGCTGTAGCTAATGGAGTATAAAACTAAACATTAACCAAACATTTTCCATGAAGGCTCCTTTTCTAAGTTAACTTTGTATTTAAGCTACATGTCAGTAACTTCCAAAATTCTCAACAGTCCGGGATTAAGGAATGAATCATGATCAATCTAAAAGTTCTTATGATAATACCCATATTAGTAACTCATATCTCCTCTTCATCATCACTGTCACCTCCAAACATGGCAGCCATTTTAATAGCCAGCTTGGCAGCCATCTCCCTCCTTTGAAAATCAGGCATTAACCTCAAGTTGCTGCGAATATTTCCAATCTCAGACATCAACTGTTCCAAATCCTCAAAATCATAATGTGGGCCATCATCTACTTCTGAAGCTGAAGCTAGACCAGCTTCTTCAGCATTGGGTTCCATTCTGTCAATTTTCTCCCCTAAACCAGAAAATGTCAGAAAAGTATGCAACTCTTCCTTTTTGCATCCGGCTATGTTCCCTGGAGCACACTCTGTAACATAATTTCCCGCATCAACTGATTTCGCTATATCCAGGAATGTGTTAGTTGGACTTGCAGAAACCCATTCTTCAACAATCTCATTCCCTGGTTCAGCTGAACCCGCAGATAGCACTTCATATTCAAACTGATAATCAGGTTCTTCTTCAGATGAATCTGGACAGGGACAATAATGATATTTAGCAATTAATTAATCAGGAAGAACTTTTATTAGAAAAACCAAGGTATCACGTATAACCTTCTTTCTCAGGTAGTGAAGGTTCAGTTATCATATCACCAGATTTCAGAACCATTCCAGGCCACATATGAGCAGAAATAGCACCATAAAGTCGTTCAACTCCTTGTAAATCACCATCAACCGACAAACCTGCCAGGACCAGTTTCTTTTTCACATTAGCAATAATAAGCATACCAATATCCAAGCTGTACATAACCTTTATTTAACGTTCATTATTGTGAGTTTTGATTGTCACAGCATCGATACCCATTCCATCAGGAAAGTAAAAATTTGCTAGATCATGGTGGAGATATCAAGTAAAACTTCACAATTATGCATGTGCACATCCTTTTTTATTTTTTTTAGGCAAAATACATTTTTCTGAGCAGGATGTCATGATTAATACAATTTACCATGATCGTATATTGGAAATTTCACATCAAAGCATGTTATATTCCATATCAGTAATTCAGTGTATAGACAGTGTAGCAACAAAGTGAAGTGGATATGATGATGCAGAAGCTAAACATGGGCTTACATTTGTCAAATTCAGCATTAGAAGCACAGGCTTCAATGAACTCAATGTTGTGGTCAATGCACCATTCCAAGCATTTCTTGCGAATGTTGGAGGATGGGTCTTCATTTCCCAATAGACTGCTTCCTTCAGCTTCAGAAATTCCATATTGAGTGAAGTCAGATGAAGGATGAGTAGAGGAATCATCAAGTTTGTGTAGGCGTTTTGTGTATTCAGCATGGACAGGATGACCTGGAATTCGATCAACTTTGTTTCCAATGCAGAGTAAAATCTCAAAGTTTTGGATATCAGTGTAAGATACCCAATCCCGAAGAGCAGAAAGAGTTGACAACTGCAAGAGAGAGAAAAAAAGTCGAAAAGGAAGGTGAGGGTATAGAACAATATATGTGTATGTGTGTGTGTGTGTTTATATAGAAATAGTACTTGAGTTATAAATATGTTGCAAAAGTTATTGCGACAGAAATAGAAAGAACTGAACAAGAACTGGGAAAAGTAAGATGATTACATTAGACATATCAAAAACCATGACCAAGGCAGTTGAATGGTTAAATATAGGGAGGGTTCGAGCTGAAAATCCATCTTGAAGATGAGCCATACACAGAGAAACATCAGCAGTGTAGTATTTGGTATTGATAGTCCAGCTGTTGATGGTAGAGTTATCAGTTATCAGAGTTTGGTAAAAAAAGCCCGTACATTGTATAATTAACTAAAACAAACAACCATGTTAAAAGTGACTATAAAGAATGCGTTCAGACCGACGGACAACCACTTGGGAGCTATCTTCTTCTTCTTCTTCTTCGAACTCCACAGTGGCAAGCCCTGCAATTTTTTTAAATAAAACTGATCAAATATCCAGAACTTTTGATAAAGGCATAGCAACCATGACTCATGTTTTTCCAACAAAATAACAGTTAGTAGCATTTGGTATATTTTTTTTTAGTTAAAAAACAATAATGATAACAGTAAAGAACAATTGAATTGGATGAGGAAATGAGAGTTACGGGAGATCAGGGTGCGCTTGCCGACGTTGGGACATCCAATGATGAAAATGGATGGTCGCTTCCTAGTCTCATCCCGGGCTTCCAATTTTGTGGATCCTTCCTTGTTTTCTTCCATCTGTTGTGCATATAAGAGTTATACATAACAAACCCTAATTTGAAATTTTCATTCTCTCCATTTCAAATCTTGAATCCAAATTAACTGCCTTTGTCTTGGCCTTTCCATTACTATCAGTGAACTATTTATATTTATAAAAAGCCAAACTAAAGATTCCCAATAAAAGGACTTAATAAAAATCGAGTGACAAAGGTTTAGATGTTAAAGAAGGGCAAACTGGATTGATACTTACATAAGAGCAGAACAAAAAGCTAGCTTCAGTTCAATTCAATGACGAAACAACTAGGAATTGGAACAAACAGGTAAAAGAAATACAGAGAAATGACCCTAAAGAGAAGGGTGTGTTTGTTCCAGAACCAGAATTAGCATACACAAGCAGACAACAAATCATAAGACAGCTTTAACTCTTGGCCATTATGCCTGATCACATCCAAGAGTTTCTTCTATCAGTACAGGTGATACAGAAACAACTTAAGGGCTGAAAAACCAAACTAACTAGAGTGTAGTAAACAAGGTTTGGGTGTTCATGAGATGATGCTCTCTTTCTTGAAAGAGAAAAACATATGAACCATAAATGAAAAACAAGAAAGAACCTAATAAAAGTTCAAGTAATTGAACACAGCTATTCGCTGACCTTAAATATATATAAACTGTAGTGTAAATGAAATCGACCTCATTTAACACTCAAGATTAAAGTTATCTTTACTTGTTAAACTTACCAGTAAACAGAGAGTACGCTTTCCCTAACATACCTAAAACCTGATAGTTCAGAAAATTAGAACATAAACTTTTTCACGTAGTCCTAATCAAACCTCCACATCAACCATTAATCCACTGATTGGCACAAATTTGAATTAAACCCAAAACATCACAAGAAGATTGTTCAAAGAATCAAATTCATGTAAGCTAATACTATGAAAAACCAAGTCATTAACCTATGGCTTAAAAAGAAAAAGTGGCCTCAATTTGTTATTTCCTTCTCCTTGGCAGCAGCCCTCCCTGCTTGTGCGAATGTAGACGGGCTATGGATTAAGTAGATTTATTTATCATGCAGTTCTGACTGCTAAGCTGATTCAATAGAATTCAGTGTTACTTAAATCACTTACTGCAAAAAGGAAGCAACATCTTCCAAAAGCTGCTTAAAATATGAATTACACAAAGTCCGAGAAAACCAGTTGCTTGTTAACGGAAAATGACAAACCACTTTTTTGCAGGTAAGGTGCCATCTTGGAAGACATGGGATTCTCCAAACAACTTTGAACTCACATAAAGAAAACAAAAACACTTACAGATGTAAGGAACACACCCTTTTAACCATAAAGCTAGTTTATTAGTCCAAGCAATGTTTGTGTTAACAGTAATTTAATAATTTCTATAAGAATGCTCACTGCTGAACTTTTCAATATTATAATAACAAGTTTCAAGCAATTCCCGAGTTACAAAACTAAAGCGAGTAAGCAAACAAACACATCACTGAAAAGACAATTCTCTTAAAGATTGAAAGCATATACATAGTTCTTTACATCTAAAATCAAACAAGGCATTGATTAGAAAGAAAAAGGGAAAATATATATATATATAAACCAGTTAACAAAAAAGGAAAACCCGAAAACCCGAAAACCCTTTTATAAAGATGAAGATATATAACAGATTCAAGAAAACAAATTAAACTGAAAGGCACGATCTTTAAGGTAATTAGCCTATCAATCAAATACTATGACTACAAGAATCAAAAGGAGACCAATTAGATGAGATCAGAATACCTTGGGTCGAGGAATGATTTGAGCTTCAAGATAAACGATATGTGAGCTTTGAAAGAATGCAGAGAGCGAGCGAGAGAAGCCCAGAGCGAAAGACAGTACTAATTTATTTTAATTAAGGAAAAATATTTCCATAATTTTTCCCGATTCACTTGTGAAACCAATTCAGCCAGAAATTTAAATAATCATATAAATACGAATTAAAGAAAACCAACTGTTACCAACAAAGCCAGTAAAAACACTTTGACAATCATCATCACATCCAAAGGCAAATAAATTGCGAAAACTTTATAATCTCTCCAACTTTTTAATCTTATTTTATTATTTTGATGAATATTATGTAAACAATTTAATTAAAGGGTAAATTACCAACAGTCACTTAATTTTGAGTAGTTGACAAAATAGTCACTCAACTTGTCAGAGGGTTAGATATTTCGTCTCGCGATCTGTGATCCGTTCATCTAAACTCGTCTAAGTCAACATTTACTTAAGTAAGGATTCCTTTAGAAGTAATCCAAGGCGCCAATTTGTATAGCGAAAGTAAACTTATGCCAAAAGAAGCTACAAACAACAATAGAAACCTACAGAAAATAACGCACACAAGGTGTTTGACTAAATACTCTCAAAATTCTATTACTCTTAGTGACATGTAGTTAATCGACCACTACGTTATTTCCAACCCAAATATATAAGAGTAAATGACAAAACAGTTATTCAACTTCCAATTCAATCACTCAAACTTTCAAAAAATAATAAATCGATCCTATTAAATTTAAAAAATCAGACACCCAAAAAGAAGAACAAATAAAACCCTTGAACAAATTCTTCTTGTAAAATCATGGCTTCCTCATTTTCGATATCCTTTCTAGATTACCCCTTGTTTTGTTTTTTATTTTGTTTTATGCAACTTGATAATGTTGGCAATGGAGTTAGTGTTGTTTAGCTTAATCAAATACTTTTTTGTTCATATCATCATATCCCATGAAGATCTCGACAAGTCCGAGTTGTTTTGATTCTTGAATCGCTTGAATGTTGCTTTGGAGGATTTTCTCCCCACCGATTTGGTCATGGGTACTGATAGTTTGACCCAAAATTGTCTTCAATCCCATTTTGATCTAGTTTTTTCAGAGTTAATGGCTTTGGGCAATAGAAAAAGACAATCGGATCCCAACCGTGTGGCTCCTCTATTGAGGGGTTGAAAAGGAAAAAAAATATAGGGTGGTGGTTTAGAGGTCAACGATGGTGACGCTAAAGATGGTTGTGGTGAAGACAGTGACGGCAAGATTGTTGGGATGGAGAAGAAGAAATATAAACATATTGGGTTATTTACACAAAAAATAAAAATATTGGGCCATTTATGAAAAAATGAAAAATGAAGACAAGAAAATAGTCACTCAACTTTGCTTTGTCTAACGTGGCAAGTTAATTAACCAGATTAGCTAATTTACTAGCCACGTCACTTGTCTCGTTAGGCTTGTAACAAAAAATGTTAATAGGTGACTAATTTGTCAATTTTCGATAGATTTGTTATTTTTTTAAAGTTGAGTGACTGAATTGAAACTTCGCCTCGTCCAACGTGACAAGTTAACTGGCCACGTCACCTGTCCTGTTAGGCCTGTAATAGAAAATCTTAATGGGTGACTGATTTGTCGCTTTTTGATAACATTAGTGACTGTTTTGTTATTTTTCAAAAGTTAAGTGACTGAATTGAAATCAAAGTGATTATTTTGTCAGCTACCTCAAAGTTGGGTGACTGTTGGTGTAATTTACTCTTAATTAAATATACAAAAACAGTACCTCAAATTTCAATTAAATCAACTTTCAAAAGATGACAATAATCTCCACCAACCATTTTCCTTTACAAACATAACAAAACTACCATTTTCCATTACATACTTATCGGAGCTACCATTTTTCATCCCCTATCACTGTTTTCCCTCTTCGCCTCCATCCCTCCTCTACTTTGGTTCTCTCTCGCTCTCCCCCTCCCCCTCTTCCCCACCATCCCCCCTCCTACAAGGGGAGGTGCCAAATTTTTGGATGGGAGCCATTAAAATTATTGATGGAAATCAAGTATACCGCATTTCATGTATGAAAATGGGTTTATTTAAATATTAGATCAATAATATACACGCTAATCTTACGAACTTATGTTTAATTAAGTTGTATTTAGACTAAATACATATATAGTTCAAATACAAAGCTATCAAGAAAACTCTTTTAATCCATCTACAAATATAGAAAGGTAACATTTAGTGAACAGATGTTGCTAATCAAATTCAATGCCAAGCTCTTGTACGACAAATTCAAATATTGTATTTAAGAAGATTCTAGTTTAGTCCAATTCACAAAGCATGGACTCTACATTGAGTGACGACCATCTGTCCTGTCTTTTCTTGTTTGCTCCTCTTGAATATCTTCATAATCCTCCTCATCTCCCCTCCTACCAGCTTGCTCCTTCCAATATGCAACCAACTTTTTCAATCGAACCACCTCTTTTGAGCTAATGTTTTTGCTTGCATCATTCACAATGGACCGAACTCTTGATGCATATCTAAAGTAACAAGGAAAACAAAAATAAATAAAGATGACATTACAGACTTGAAAAAGGCACACTATCCGTAACAGCAATTTAGCCAATTTAATTATCCCAAGTACATATGCATATATAATATCAGATTCGATAAAGAAAATCAATTTGAATCAAGTTCACCACTGGAATAATTAGAACAACTTACTACCAATATTATTTCAACCTACCTGTAGTAAAACATAAACTAAACTTTGACCCTCCGATAGAAAAACGGACATGTATGTAGGCCAGAAATTTGTGCGCAAAGCTCATACTGAACATCCAGTAAGAAAATCTTACATTTCCAAAAGAAACACAATAGTATAATCATCTCAAACAGTAACTACTCTTAACAAACCTATCCAAACAATTGAATATTCTCTAATTTTGAACCACGCAGTTGTATGTTAACTAGTTCAGTATAAATATCATAGAAATACTTGGAAACTCAAGTACTTTTATGTAGAGTTGTAAAGAAATCATACGTTAGAGAGTTGTAGGTCTCATCCAAATTTGATTCAGCTGGAGAGACATTAACAAACATGAGTGTTTTCGCATTACCACCGAGTGAATCGCTCATTAACATTGTTAGCTTGTGATTCCTGTAAGGAATATGTTGACTGCTAGAAGATAAAGCACTAATGACATCCCCAAGAGCAGAAAGTGACTTGTTGATACTCTGTGCTTCTTTAAGTTGATCACCAACAGAACCAGACTTTTTCACTCTCTCAGAACCAGCAAGGTCCACAAAACTTAGCTGCACATCAGATCATTAGATTGTACTGTATTTACAATCATGCAAGTGCAAATGGTTTTTTTTTTTTTTTGGGGGGGGGGAGGTAGGGGGTGTTCCTTTTTCTTTATTTGAAAAATGAAAAAAGAGTTGTTACTAGTGTCAATACCTAAAAACTTAAACTAGGCAAGGTACATATTACTTCGTATAATTCAAATAGGTGTCAACTCATTATATACTAAAAAAGTTGTTATACCTTTCCCCTGGCAACAGACTGCGTTTGAAGATTGGTACTCTCAATAACAACTGAAAGTATTAGATGAGATCTTGAACTTTCCTCATTCATCTGTGTCCCAGAAATGTGCCTTCGTTCTGATCCTCTCTGAATAATGCTTTTTAACTCCTCAAAAGTAGAGATAGGAATAACCGTTGCATTTTCTACAGCAACCATGCCCTGAAAATTATAAAACAGACATCATATTAAGCACACGTTTACACTAAGCTAGAGACCCAATAATCGGAGAATATAATATAGCAAAAAAATTGCATAAGATAAATAAATTCTTCAATAAGCATTATCACAAAAATTAAAACCCACAACCTATCCACTTTAAGCAATAATACCTTCGAGTCTTTCTTTATATCAAGCTTCAGACGCTTAGCATTCTTTGGTAATAACAAGTCTACAAGTGTATCCTGGTATAACTCCACCATATATGCCTGTCATGTCATGATGAATATTAATAGTTAGGAGATAGGATACAAAATTTGATTTTCAAAATTTATTAGCAGGATCATTGTCAATTTAGGGCAAACAAAAGATCTTGTCGCCTTGAAAGAATTGTGAGATCTACCTTACAGTTTTAAACTATATGGATTGAATATAATATCAGATTCAGACAAGTCATCCAACCTCATAAGAGCAAGTACAAAGGCTTGCGAATTACTTGTTTAGTACCCAAATTATTTGGGAAAAGAAAAACTGTTATGCAATATGCATATAAATATACAATCAAAATAATTACCTTCAATGAAAATGAGAATTTGTTGCTATCACGCCTTAAAATTTTGAAAAGTTCTGCAATAGCTCGAGGTGTCAATCCAGGATTGTTATCTGATCCATATATTGTAAATGTCTTTCCAGAACCAGTTTGACCATAAGCAAATATGCAGACATTGTACCCATCTACAGCTGATTGGACCAAGTACTGCATCAAACCATGAAAGGAAAGGCTAAAGTAGATATAGTAACTTAAAAGAACTACAAAATTTAAATGTCATATGACTAGTTAGTTTAAAATAAACTAATCAGTAGCTTACCCTTGTATCCTCAAAGATATCTTCTTGGGTGGCACTGTCATCAAAGACACGATCATACATGTGTTGTTTTGCTTTATCATCCTTCCATGGATGTTCGACAGTGAATTCATCCAAGCCCATTAGCACTTTTCTTTCCTTTTCAAGCATCTCTTTCTCATTTAAAGGCCTTAAGCGGCAAAACACTCTAACCTTGCCTTTCATGTCTGTAGTTTAAACAATGGTTAATCATGTATTTATCATTTAAAATAAAATAGACTGGAGCTATGTGCTATATATTGTGACATACAATGTCCTAAAACAGCTTCAACTTGATAATTTCAAAATTAACTGAAGAAATTATCAGTTCATTCCAACCTTCTATAGTATTAAAATATCGCTTTCTTAAAATTTGTTCTTCCTTATAAAGCACTTCTAATTCAGTAAGTTGGGCCCCTTGCATCTTCAAGATGGCAGCAGTTTGCTCATTCTTTCTATCAATATCCTGAAAGTAAAACAAAACTTAACAGGTAGAAATGCATCCAATCAATAAATTTCTGTGCCATGAGGATATAAATGTTACATTTCCTTCTAGGATTTTGGCAAATTTATATCCAACTCCCACACACATGGGAAATATTTTAAGACTAAAAAGGACATGTACCTCTCTCATTTCCCTCAGTTCCTCTAGTTCTTTTAAGTTATTCTGAAGGGCAGAAAAATCTGCATTTCTAACTGCAAGGGTTGACTCTGAAACAGCCAATTCATTGGTAACCCTTTCCAACTTCATTCCAAGTTCAGACATCTGAAACTTTAAGGCTCTGCATTCTTGCTCATAGCTTTTCTTCAGAATTTTCACCTACATTTTGAGCACCACTCAATAGTCAATTCACCAATCCCATTACTATGTAAAATCAACTGCTTATTCCTACTCATACAATACTACCTCTTCATCTTTCTTCCTTTCTAGTTCAGTAATTCTCTGTTCCAAAATGACCTTCTCATTTGTTAGTCTTTTTGTCTTTTCCACAGCCATATGCAACTCCTCATTACGAAGTTTCAATTCGTCTTGGAGCTTGTGCAGCGGCTGTAAAATAAAGCGTAGTGCAAAAGGGTTCATCAATTACAAACCAAGTAAACAAATTTATAATTATCATATGTAAAATCAAAAAGATGAGAAAGAGAGTTATTTACTGGCACCATACTTCTCTGTACAAGTCCTACCTCATTTACTGTTACAGCCATGTTCCCTTTGGCATTGTTCTCTAAAGCTAGATTACTTAACTTAGCCAACCTAACTTCCACCGTCTTCTTCTCTAGTAGAGCAGCCTACAATATTCAAATGTAAAAGCATGTAAGGTACAAGAAAAAAAAGATAACAATAATTAAACACCAGTTTTAAAAGATTAAATATAAGACTAGCCTGAAGAGCAGTATCCTTTTCTTCATATAATGATCTAATTCTATCACGGTCCAACATAACCTCCATTAAGTCTTCCTTCTCTTTCCTCAAGGCATTTTTAAGACACTCCAATTCTTCTTGTGTTTTCAACTCCTGCTTTTGCTTCTCATGCAATTCTCCCAACAACTAAATTCAAGTACGTAACTCATTAATTCCAATGAAGTTTACAAGAAAAAGAAAGATGTAATAAGCACTACAGAATGTGATGAGGGAAATATGGAATCAATATCAATAAATAATTCTCTTTTCAAGCTTACTTGATTAGTGTTCTTTTGAGATTCTTCAACAGCTTTTGATAAATCCTGAACACGCTTCTCATACACTTCTAGACTAGGAGGCTTAAAATTGTTAGAAACATCTCCATTTACAGAACCATTAGCAACAGATCGAGCTTTTGAGTAACGGCGTAACATGACATCATTTATGTGTGTTTGAAGAGCAACACAGATTTCTTCCCCCTGCACAAAATAAAAAGATTCACTTTTCACCAAAAAATATAAAACTAAAAATAAAAGATTAACGTGTCTTAGAACCTCCTATTCCACATTTCTTTGCAAAAATACAAAATGAGCGATACTCATCTCTAAACTCATAACCACCCTAAGTTTGAACCTAAGATCTACAAGTTCAACACCTCAAGATTTAACCATTATAGTGCCTACTTAAAGACTTGGACCACATAATATTAATCTAGTTGATGGAATATTAATTGAATGTCTAAAAACAGGAAAGAAATACACAGGAGGAAGATGACAGAGTTGTCTAAACCTGTTTAGTTTCAAATTGAAATATGTGAAGAACACCAGCAACTCTCATCTTGAAAAATACAGCAGTATTGCTGCTGCCAAACTGCATTATGTCTCTTAATTCGGCTGAATGTAAATACTCCTTGGGAACAGGACGGAAAAAGTGAACCTACATGAATGAGGGCATCGATTAATGTTTTGCGATAGAAAATTGAATTGTAATAACAGAAACAACTGAACTTTTTGAATTTCTGAAAACAAGTTTTTTTTTTTTTGAATGTCAAAACTTACCCCACGCTTGTTGATACCCAAAACTATCCGTCCAGGCAAAAGTCCAATTGGATCATCAATTTTGCGAACACTGAAGAAAATTGAACTCCCATAAGGAAGTGTCCTCAATATTCGAAGAAATTGTTGTCTTGCATCATCTTTTGTAAGGTGTTCCTTGATGATTTGACAGAATAATTTATAATCAGACCAATTTTTTTCCACAGCAACATGGATTTGAAAACTAAATAAAATCATGAATAAGAAATTAAAATTTGAGATTCTGACCATGGAACGGTAACGAGAAAGAATATCCAATTCCCATTCTCGTCTTGCTCGAGTAAGTGCAATTTGCCTAGGAAGGAATCGTTCTAGGAGAGTATTCCAGTCACTAAGATGATATTTACATTAATCAGCAAAATTTTCTATAACTCAAATCCTCTCAAAAAAAAAAAAGTTCTCTAATGTTTATGAAACCAAAAACATTAAGAGATCAAAAAGTTATGAATCATTACATGTATTGGAAGGTCAAAATGTTAAACACAAAGAAGCCCACGTAAGAAAACTTACGTGCATGATTCAGGGCTACAAACAAACCCAATCTCAGCCAAGATCTGTAATGCAGACAACTGCACAGCATCATCTCTTCCAACAGGATAATTGCCCAAAATGTAATCATGTTGTAACTGCATAAAGCATAAAAGTTAAATATACACCAATTTTGTTAAAGCCATCGAGGACAATTCAAACCAGATTACATACTTGAAAATAGGAAAGTTGTACAAACATTGGATCCGTTACAGCTTCATCGGACTCCCGAAAGAGCTTCTTTTTAAATATGAGCTTACATTGTAATATCTCCCCTTTACTTCGATCCTTGGCTGCCTTGATTTCCGCCAGCAGGTCACCAATATACTTATTATCATCTAACCCAATGTATTCCTCTATGCGGCAGTAGGTAAGCATTAGATGATAATGTCAACTAATCTTTATGTAGAAAAATTATCAAGAAGTAGAATAGATACCATTCCCAAGATCAGCAGACTTGGAACCATTAACAACTTTACGACATTCAAACAGGCTGAAGCTAGAATAAGCTGATAGTTTAATTATATTTGCTAGCTCCTGAAAAGAAAAAAAGAAATCATTCCCATTAACCACATCAGCTCAAGAAACCTGCTTAAGAAAATTACCAGCAATCCAAGGAATAAAACACAATTTAAGTTTCACGGATTCAATGCAGCCAGCAAGAGATTACCATATCATTCATCAACTTAAATCTAAATTCTAAGTAGGGCAAATGCACAGGTAGCAAGATTTAGTAAGTGAACCTCCCATCCAACCATAAAATTCATACAACTAAACCTTAACCAAACAGATTCAGTTTATTCCATCAGCTAGTAGAAACACAACGCTCATTCCAACCACTGTACAACGAAAACAGCAATGTACTCGTCTTTAATTTGTAAAACAATTAAAATGAATTCCATTTCCACTAAAAATAGAAAGAAAATGAGTTCTTTTTCATCTTTATCACTCTTTAGCTCAATAAATATTCTATAATAAAGCATATCTATTTGTCCTGAGTTTAAGTAATGTATTCAGAGGATGACAGCATAGTCTTGGCCTTTATACACAATAGAAGTTGAGTGAAAATGTGATAATTTATTTTCCTATAACAAAATTACACCTATACTGATGATAGGGACTTTAGTACCTCTACGCACAATAAAGGGTTGACCGAAAAATGTTATAATTGATTTTCCTATAACAAAATTACACCTCTACTGATAATACGGACATTAGTACCTCAACAGCATCAGACACAGTTGTAGTCATGTCATATGTTATTTCTTCAAAAGTTTCATCCAAGAAAAACACAATAGTTGTCAGCTTTCGATTAGTTAAAATAGCTTCAATTTCTTCACGTCCTGGTATTGTATTGCGGGAGCCAGCTTTGACAGACCGCTTCAAAGCATTTAACGTATTTAATGCAAGTGTTTGGACCTCAGAATCATTGGCACTGTGGGCGACATTGTGAACATACTCAGATAAATATCCACCAATGTCTTTGCTAGGAGGCATGGAAGATGCACATAAATACATCAGTTCCCATGCTTTGATCAAGTTTTGTCTGTAACAACCAAACCGATGATGATAGCTGGCATCAAGCAAGCCAAAAGGAAGGCACATACAGAGAAAGGAATATCTTAGAAAGGATAAGGATACCTATCAGGATTGTTCCTTGTTTGTTTGGAAATCTGAACAAATAATTCATCTCGAAGCTCTGCACGCTTCAAAGTTTGCTTATATAGTTTCAAAACAAGCTCAACCCGTTCATCGAAGCCTACTGAAGTTACTCGTTCAGATGAATCAACTCCCATGTACTTCAAAATCATATGGAACATTTTCATTGCTCGGCTTACCAGGTCACTATTAATTTTAAGTAGTGAAGTTGGAATAGGATCCTGTAATAGCAAATTCCTTTAACTTAGATGTTCCCTTTGGTCTACAGAAATATTCTGCCGAAAAAGAGCGAATTATTACCTTTTGGAAACACAACATATCCTCGAATGTGAACTTTTCTCTAACTTGAGTGCCTACAGACTTTTTAGAGAAAAAACTACGCTTTCCAGAAGAATTAATCTGTTTCTGCATCATTCTTAAGAATGCTTCCACCTATGCAATTGACATTAAATCAGAATTTCAAGAAGCACTTATCCAAAATGAATTATAATCCTGACATGAATTCTGGTCATGTTTTTCAAGCATAATCAAAAGAAGGTGATGCCTTTTCATTTGCAGAAAATGCTTAAAGCTAGAAGATGTAGTAGCCCACCTGAAATCTATCAATCAAGGGTATTGCACCAGCAAGTTCTGCAGGAACTGCCATGGACAATGCACTTGGTGTACTGTTTTAAACAAGAAACAGAATGCAAACAGTTAGAAGGGGAAAATAAAAATATTCTCAATAAGCGAAGAATACACATATAATTATGTGCGAGTGTGTGGTAAACAACAAAGGAATATCTCTGATTCTTCCTCCTTTCCGTTCTCAAGGGAGTAGAAGTTAGTGGGGAGCAGAGAAATAAATACAACATGCTGTTGAAGTTGGCGACTTACTTCCATGTGTGTAATGAAGTGTCAGATAAACTGATACGACAAATATGGAAGATATAAAAGGTCACAAGCTAACCCCAGAAATGGCTCAATTCTAATATACAGTTCGGTATAAAATACTAAAGAGAGAGGTATACATGAGGGGAACTTACGAAGGTGCAAAGTTGGAGCCATCACTGTCGTAATCGTCCCCATTTGAAACAGAAGCAGCACTGTGAAAAGGAACTTCTTCATGCCCATTGCTAGAGCTAAAGGAAGACCTACTTGCTCTCATACTTTGGGTCATGGATGGCAGCGTGTCAATGGGCATTTGACGGGAATCTGCAAGATTAAAACCAAGGATGCTCTGCTCGTTCCTTTGTGCTCCTCAATTATATAAGGACTACAGGAAAATGTTGATTTCTGAGTAGGGATTGCACTACTCAAGCCTAACCATAATATTTATCCAAATCAACTACAGTCTGCAGTAAAACGAGAACAGCGAGAAAAAGAATTAAAAGATAAAACAAAAACGGAGATCAACTCAAAAGAAGTGCATATAAATGGGGGTTATAATAGGGGCAATCTGCAAATTCCTACTGCACTAATTGTACTGTTTAAACAGGACAAAGAATTCTTGGATCGATCACGCAAATTTGCTAAGAGATTGAAAAAAAGGAAGGATAGATGACAGAAATCAGAATCATCGAAGAGATAAAAATAGGTGGAGTAGAGAGAATATAAAGGAGGGTACCTGGCAATGGCACTGCATTGCAACCCAGGGGCCAAGGCGCAGAAAACAGTTAAGAGAGATCTATGGGTGAGTACTGAGCTGGGCCTGAGCGGGGGTGGCCGAAGCTGACGGAAATGGAAAACCAAAAAAGGGAAGACAATGGTGAGAGTCACGAGAGAGTTATAAATGGACAGTAATAATATATAAAATAAATGAATAAATAAACTAAATAAATACTAACCATCAACCACTTTGAATGAGTGTATTGTAGAAACACAACTCATTTTCATCTTTGCCGCTGCCGTCCGGATTTCAAAAAATCAAAATTCAAATGAATGAATTTTGTTTAATAAAATATTTTTATTTGATAATCATCATTAACATATAATAGTAAAAATAAAAATCATAATTAAGTATTTATATATATATTTAAAAGATGAATGTATTGCAATTATACTCTTTTATTATTCAGTTTTAATATTTTTAATCTTTATAGAATCCATGTAAATAAATTAATGAAATTATCTACATATTAAATATTTTTATTTTTATTTATAAAATAAATGTTTCATTGCTTTATAATAACAAAGATGAATGTATTGCAAATTTATATTTTTTATTATTCAGTTTTAGTATGTTTAATCTTAACCATATTATCAATGTATTAAATAATATTATTATTTTAGTTATAAAATAAATATTTCATACCTCTTTGCTTTATAATAACAAAATGTTTCATATTTTTTTGATTTATGCTAACTACGATTTTTTATGTTTTTATTCTTAATTTAAAATAATAAAATATTGCTCATTAATTAAATGGAACAATTTAAATTATAATAAAAGTGTAATCAGAATACTTTAAAATTTTATATAAATATCTTAAATTTTAGTTTAATTAAATTTAGATGTGTACCACCAACTTAATAATGATTTCAATGTATTTAAATCATTGAATTAACTATTAATTTTTAAATTTAATGTTAAAACAATAAATTCAAAACTTTTAGTTTTAACATTAAAAATTATTTATATTTAATTTTAATTATTTTTTCTAATTTAAAATCACATACAACATTATTACTTAAAAGTAAATTCAAATTTTATCAAATAATCAAATTAAATTCAAAACCAATTTATCTAATTGGGATGAAATTAGCATAATACATTTTCTAATTTTATAATAGTTTGTTTTCATAAGCGAAACAATTATTGAATTATTAAATCATTCAATTATATTATAGAATAAAGAAATAAATTAAAGACAAATTTGAAAAAAAAATAACTTTAACTTCCTAAAAGTAATTAAAATATATATATTCACATTACAAACTTTTGACATTTGTCAGCATTAAAATTTTCCCAAATTTAAACAAAATTTCAAAACGGCTTTTTCATATTAATATCACTAATATTAACGTTTATTCATTTGTTTTGGTGAATAATGTTTATTCATATTTAAATCATACATATTAATTATATTACAAGAATAATTATCAATATAAAAAAATAATTTTTACCCCATTATCCTTCTCCTTAAATAAAAAAATTTATTATGCCATTTATCCTCAATAATTTTTTTATTTTACAAATAAATTAATAGAATAAATACATGTCAACAAATGTAAAAATTAATTTTAAAATCAAATCAACTAGAAAACACTCTCATAACTCACACTTATCCTATAAATAGTTGTTAACTTCTTTATTATTTTTATAAGTTTCTTCATTTAAATAAATTTATGAGAGAATTTTTATAGTTTAAAGTTATTAATATATTATTGATATGTAATAATATATATAATATGAAAAGTCTTTCTTTATAGCTCTTTTGAATTTCTTCATTTGATTTTATAGTTTAAAATTATTTTATATAATATAATATATTATTTGAAAGATGAAAATAATATTATTTTTATTGATTTGGAAATTACTTCCAACTTTCCCTCCGAATTTTCCTAACATTTGCACCTACGTAGCTTATCATGGTTAACTCATTAGCTCATAATGATTTACGAGTAAACTTAAAATCCAATCATTTACTATTACTTTTTCTTAAATAAAAAATTATTATGTCTTCAATATAATTTTTTATTTAAAAATAAATTAAGAAAATAAAAAGATACTAACTTTTAGATACACTTTAAGAAATTAAAATTTTAATTTTATTCCTATGTTAATACCCAACTTAGACGTTAGGCCCAAATTCAGTAAATTGCATCGACCACCGAGAGGATCTAGTACAATCAAAGTTTATAAAACAGTCAATCTAAAACAGTCTATATTCAAACAAGTTGGTGAGTTATAAACAAAACGTTTTAGTTTAACTTTCCTAAGTAACGGTGACTTCTTTAAGAAAAGTTTAGTTAATTTTTCATGTATTTATTATTCACAATTTTTTATTTTAATCTGGTATCGAAAAAGTGATTTTTACTTGGTTTTAATAAAACTATATTTCATACATTAATTAAATAAAAACATATTTTAAACCCTAAATATGAGTCTCATGCCACAACATAAATAAAATAGTACAATTCCAAAATAATAGATATCATAAAAATAAGCCTAATAATACTTTCATAAAAAGGAAATGTTTTCGAGCCCTCTGTATATTGCGTCTACATCCTAACCTAGTGGGTTATCTATAAAGATGGAAATAAAATGATGAGTGAGCTATGAAGCTCAGTGTGAGTTCTGTCATAATGGAACCAGTGCAAACAACATACAAGTCATGCAGAATATCAAATTATAGAATAAATCACAATTAATTAGCAATACAGAATATTGATAATTTAGATAAACTAATCAACATAATATTTCAATGTTCATAGACATGTAATTGCTTATGAATGCAATGCAACTTCGATTTAACTGTTAAAATGTCCTACCCCAGCACTACACACCACAGTAGGAGTTCCCCAGAATTGCTCTACCTTTACACCACGTTGTGGATAAACCACTAATCATTGCAGATGAACTGCTAATGATAAATATATTGATGGGTGAACCATCCATTTGTGCAGATAAAAGCTGCTAATATGTTGTGGATAAACCACTGGTCGAGCATATGCCTACCGACTAAAATATTGGTGGATGAACCATCCATTTGTGCAGATAAAAGTCGCTAATATGTTGTGGGTAAACCACTAATCAAGCAAATGACTAGTCAAGTAGATGAATTACCGACTACTTCCTCCGTACAAACGTCCCACCCCATTCAATGCAACATGACATGCTATAACAATTAAGTACGATAGAATTAACATGCTTATATCAAGTATATACAATAGCAATTATTATGTTTATAGCAAATCATAACAGTAGCAACAAACTTGTTTATCATATGTTCAATTTGATGATAACAATGCAATCAGTATCATCATGGTTTTTCATAACAATATCAGTATATCAGAAATATAGTAACATTAGATATGTAACAAACACATATCCTGCATTCACAATAATGATTCAATCAATTATATCATGGATTCTAGCATCATTCATATTATCAAAGGCTTAATTGAATAAAATAAAATATTAAAAACAATTCGGGGACCATTTAGGGACTAATTTGTACAAAACATAAAATTCTAGGCAAAACTATAAAATATGAAAGCATAAGACACACAGCTGTGTGATCGGACCGTGTGGATGAGTTACATAGCCATGTGGCTAGGCCGTGTGAAAATTGCAAAATCAACCTATAAAGGAGACACGACCGTGTGGCAGGTCGTGTGGAGGGTCTTAAGCCATGCAAGAATCGATAAACCTAGGGTTTTAGGGGGACATAACCGTGTGGGGGGGCTGTGTAGCCCTATCCTAAGCATGATTTTGCCCCGATTGCTTGTAAAAGAACACGCACCTATCTCCGAGACCTCAAGCGACGTTCCTCATGTTTAAGTCTAATATAGGGTACCTAAAATGTGTCTTTCAAACAACATTTATACACGGGTTAACATTTGATTTCAAAATTTATCAAGATTTTATCGAAATATTTGGCAAAAACTCAAAAAGATTGATTAGATTGAATGAAGGATTAGTTTCGATTAGAAATATTACAAAAATTCGAAATCTAAACTTTGAATCAATATGTGCTTATTGAACTTGATGGAATTACGAAAGCTATTAATGAAAAGTTCAACAATCAACAGAGAATCGATTTATATGAAATTGATTCAATTATGGGAAGCAAAATAACTTTAGCAATTGGGGAGAAAATATTTTGCCAATAGGAGGGTGGAAAAGAAAAGGGAGAAGATATAGAAAGAGGAAATAAAATTTTAATTGGGATTGAAAATAAAACAAGAAACCTAGTCTAATTAGGAAAAATTTTTGGCTAAATACCTTGGGTTTGAAACCCTAGAGGCCACAAGAGCAATTATCCCAAAATTTGGGTCAAATTTTAAAAGAAAAATAAAAGGGATGTTTTGAGGATGGGTGAATCAATCCTCTGCTAAAAAGGGGAAGAAGTGACGTTTTAACCAGTTGAGCTGCTACCTGTAAACTCTAAATTATATAGATTTTTTATAGTTATTTTGGCACCTTTTTACTAAAAAAATTATGTCAATACCGAATATTTGATATTTAATTGGGTGAATTTTGTTTAAATTGAGAAAATGGGCATGATTTAGTGAAGTATGCAAATTTATGCTTTTATGTATTAAATTTTTGCATAATTTAATTATTTCATGTTACATAATAATTTACTTTATTTAATTGTTGCAGTGGGACCATGGAATACTTCATGTTTCGTTGTAACTAAAGTTGTCTATGGGTCAAGCTGGGTGGCCCGAAAAATGGGAGGGTTTGGGCAAAAATATAAGTTAAAAAATTGGATTTGACAAAAAAATAAGGTACATTTAAAAAACGGGTCGAGCCTCAAGTAAGGCTTTTTTTTGCCTAGGCCTTGCCCGACTTGGCTCAAATTTGCAAAAAAAAACCTGTTGTTTTGCTGTTTTTTTTCATAGTTTTGTTGTTGTTTTCCCACTTTTTGCAAATTGTTTTGCTGTCATTTCACTATTATGTTACTACTATTTTGTTGTTAATATTTGAATATTTTATAACACTTGCTTTTTTGTTAATTTTGCAATTATTTTAGAGGCATTTGTTTATTAAGTTGCATTTATCTTAGTGTTATTTAAGTATAAAGACTTTTTAAATTTTATTTTAAAATTGTTGGCAAAAATTCGTTTTAATATTTTTAGTGTATTGTATTTTTTTTAAAAATTATATAATTTTTTTTTAAATTAATATGGTCGAACTGGGTCGAGCTCGAGTTTTAGCATTTTTATTCAGGCTAGACTTGTGCAATAATTTTGGCCCATATTTTGGGCCAAACCCGAACCTATCAATCGAGCCTAAAATTTTGTTAGGACTCAGTCCGACCCAACCAATGGACAACTTTAATTGTAACATAAATATTACAAATAGCTTGTCACACTTATAGATAAGCCGCTTTAAATTTTGATAATTTTGTGTTGATTCTCTGCTTGACGTTCGTACACCGTGGCACGTTAAAAAAAACCTTTTCATATTTGATTGAGAAAATAAATACATTATCCATGGTTTAATTATTAAAACAAAGTGAAAAGGATGTGAATATAGAGAAATATTTTATTTAATTACTTGACTTAAATAACTTAATTATAACGTAAATAACAAATTTCCTAATAAAATTATTTAGTAATATTTTGGGATGAATTATAATTTAGTAACTTTTTAGACTATATGGTTATATGAAACAATAAAAAATGAAAAATATTAATAAAAGTAATATATAATACAATACGAAAACAATAAGAAAAATGAAAAAATACATGCAAAAAGTTATATTTCCAAATTTTTAGAATTGATATAGTATATAAAAATTTAAATAAGCTTGTAAAAAAAACTAGCAAAAGTATATTTAAACAAATTAAAAATCCAATTTCCTAAAAAAATATTTATTTTTATATATAATATGGAAAAATTATAGATTATATAGATAGAAAATGGGATGTAAGTAAAATAAAAAAAAAATGTTTAATGGCCAATAGAATACTAGAGAAAGAAATTGAAACAAACTCATTTCCATTTTTGCCGCTGCCGTCCATGCTTCAAAAATCAAATAAATGTATTTGTTATACATCATCCATACTAGAAAAAGCTCCAACTATTCAAAGATATTTTATACATCATCCAAATGGAACCAAAAGCATACAAACAATGCACTTATTCAAAGATATTTATCCATTACCCAAATGGATAGATTTGTTATACATACCTCCACCTTGCTAAGAGGTCGTCTATAATGAAACTCCTCCAATTGAAAGCTAAATGCATAGAAATAGAACATATAATAATAAAATTTTAATTTATTTTGCTTTTCTTTAATAAAATATTAAAATATATCTTCTGATATTTTATTATAAATATTTTAATTAATTATATAATCAATTTAGATTATTTATTATTCTAATTAAAATCTATGCACATAATAAAAATTTTAATTTATTTTATATTTATACAATTAATAATTAATTAAAATTTTATTAAAATTACATATTAAATAATTATTTTACTCATGAATTTTAATATTATTCATGTGATATTTATTTTTATTATTTAATACTAATTTTATGATAAAAATGTGTTTAATTATTATATAGATTTTTTTTAAAGTTATAGGAAAATAAATTTTATATATTTATTATGTAAAAATAATATATTCATTTTTAAATTAATATATAAACTCGGTGTTTCTGAAAAATTAAACTAAAAATTTTATGAAAAACAAAAATAAAATACTGGACTAAAATGTAAATAACCATTTTGATTGAACTATTTTTTTTTCGGAGTTGTAACCTCCAGTAAAAAAATTTGGTGATCAGCACATTTATAACAACTAAAATTAAAGTGCGTTTTAATCACTTTTTTTTCCCTAACATTCCCAACGCACCGGAGATAAAAGCTCATCCAAAAGAGCTCTAAATCACACTATCATTTAACATTTGATCATGTATAAAACACCAATTTACTCAAATAAAAGAGTAAAATTAAAAAAATTAAGGACCAATTTGAATAAAAACGTATAGGTCAAGAGCTACATTAGTTATTATACTTTTTATATAAAATACCAAAATAAACATGTAATTGTAGAACCGATTGAGCTTTACCTTGATTGGTATCGACATTATTATCAATGCAGTAAGATATGATTCGGGTGCGCCAAAATGCATTTATCCTACTATTTAAGGGTTTTAGAGGAGTTTAATTGTAGGATTATTTTGCTCTTTCATCTAACATATAGAGATCGATTTGTCCATCTTTTCAAGGAGTTAAAATGCAACGCAGTCTCTGTAATATTTTTACCATTTTAGTTTATTTTCTAATGAAACATTAAAGTAGAAATAACATGTATTAAATGCATAAAAGACGCTGCATTATCACAGAGCATAGATAGCCATAATAAGTCGTAAAGATAACGATACGTTGCAGATTTCAAGCAAATGTCATTAGCTAGGTAGCAATAACAAGCTTACAACTCCAAAATAATTGGGTACTTTGAGAACAACTACCAATTTAATCAACTCACTAACCATAGGAACGCAGTCGACCAGAGTGTAAGTGAAATTGAGGCTAACCCGTATGTCCACAGCATTATCACAGAGCATTCGCTCTCTCCAGCTCTAAATAATTGGGTAATTGTGCCTGCATGTGGTTGCACACTAATTATCCTCTTCATAATAATATATTCGTTCAAAATTAATTTTGTATTACTTATATATATCAAATCAACTCCAGCCAATTGAACTGATATGCTTCCCTACCTACCTATATTCATTGCTGGTGGAAGTGCGTAGTGTAGCAGAAGAATGAACTGATATAATGGATCGGAGTGCACCAAACCAAACCGGACTGCAGTCTTTATGATGACAATGCCCAACAAGGGGAGCAAAACATACCGAACAGCAATTACTCCAATTACCAGTGACATGCAAATACCAGCTGGTCCTTTCAAACCTGATCAGTATCACTCAAAAATTCAAGTTAAAATGGGACCAGTACTACAAACAGACTAACATGTATATATGCGGGTCGATGGGTACGAATATGGACATGGATGACCAACACAATACAACTATAATATATCATCATGTGATCGAACTACCACTTGCCTCTTAGAAGGTTTCCTCCCACTATCAGGGTCACGATCGGGATGGCTGCATCCCTGCAAATCAAACGTTCAAAGCGAAAAAGAAGGGAGTGAGTTAAGGTCGAGAAACGAAATTTTAGTGGGAAAAAATTCTGCATTTAGAGATTGACAGCATCAAAATACAAATCAAACAAGATAAGGTTTTTCTACCAGCTTGACAAGACTGACATTTTTCAGAATTATGATGTAATATAATCAGCTTAGTAAATGATGGAAGTTATAGATAACGCATACCCCAACAGGGAAGCAGAGTCTTGAACCACATGGAAGGGAGCATTACCACCAATTACTAGATTTCGAATTTGGGGAACTAGACCCATAGTGAACCCAATAAACTGCGCAAGGAAACAACAACGCCAGGAAGTGAGCGAGTCACAAGATTCCTCGTCAGGAAACCTTCACATGATATATCAAGGAAATAGTAAATCATTGTATACATCAAATATAATACTATTTTTCCCATACATCTAAGTATATATATGATGGCCAATATGCATCAAATCAAATTAAAGTTGTTCAGCTAAGGAAAGCATTAGTCATAGCTATTTACAGGTGACTCCAAACCAATAAAGTTGCTATCTTATATTCACCTCCTTGCTAGATTCAATCAACAACTTGTCAACCTTTTCTCCATGTTCCGGATCTAATGAAACAGAGTAGTCCCTAGCTAGCTAGAGCCATGAATTGCATGGACTGGAATCGGATATATAGGAGAATATCTTACTTGAGTAATATTTATGTTTGTTATATTAGTGGCAACTAGGAAGAAGAGGTGATTACAGAAAATATACTGGAACTAATAAAGCGTTCAATAAGATACCGCAGCAGTAGTTGAAGGTGCAAATATAGCCTTCAAATTGAGTTTTCGAGAAATTATCCTTAAATACTGCCAGGTCTTGTCGAAATCCGATACCTGCAACAAAATATTACAAGAAATCAATTTGTGATCCAGATAGATAAAAATGAAACTCTTCAACTGACAACGTACAACACGGGAGATCTTCCAGATATTAAATGAACAGAGTGCCGTAGTCTGTCATGTCGTAGGATTTCAAATTCGACTCTCTTTCAGTGCCGTGCAGTGCATGAATAGGTATCGCATGAATGTTTTGGTACAAGATTATATATCCAAATGTAAAAGATTCGGTACCTTCAAATAGCATCACTTTCAAATTACTAGCATGCATTCTGGTAATGGTATCAACAGTTGTTCCTAATTCTCTTTTACTGGTTTATCGAGAAAAGAAAAATATCATAGTTGATGATCAAGTTCATGGTGTAAACAACATGCATGGTTTTGCATTCTCTGTTTTTTCTATCACATATATCGGTTAATTTTATTCCCATTCCGCAATTTTTCTAGCACATATATACATGTTAATGCATGTATGTATTCTTCATCCACACTCGTGACTTGCCATATCTGGAAAAATAGATTTCAAACATGGTTGGGTGGTATGAGAACATTGGTAATTGGTTTCATGAACAGATTACGTAGGATTTGATATCATTATCAGTGACTATATATATGTGGAGAACGATGAGCCAAAAAAGAAAAAGAAAAAAAGCATCTTAACGATAGAAACGGATAATGCTAGAGAATATATAGATAGATAGATAGATAGATAGATAGATAGATAGGAGCTAGCAAGTAACCTTGACAGTTCCCTTTGATTTGGCGCATGAAAACGACAATTCATGTGTATACACAGAGATGGAGCAATTTTTGGAAGGAAGAAGAGGTTCGGAGTAATTCTGTTGATCAGGTAAGGTTGGCGATGGCATGCCTCCTGTGCCAGTAGACTTCATAACTCTAGTTGAATCATCTCCGTTAACTTCTTTGTTGACCTTTGCTGAGGAAACTCGGACAACGTTGTACACGAATGACCACAAGTAAATGGCTCCAATCTGAAAGTATCAGAAAGAAGTAATATAAAAAGAAATTAAGGAACTTAATAAATTGATGTTTCCTTCTATTAATTTCTAGCGATAGTCTGGTGGTGGAGGTGGAATTGGGAGCAGTGAGCCATCAGAAAGGTAGGCACACCGCACATGCACGCCAATTAACTACTCAGTTCCAGCATGCAGATAACTGCTGTTTGAGACAATTAATGGCTTTGGCTATGGCCGAATTAACAAAAGCAAGTAATAAAAGCAAATAATTAGGTATAGATAAATGAAGGGTAAACTACCAAAATAGTCACTTTTATTTTTCTTGGGTTACATTTTAGTCATTTATGTTTGAAATATTACGTTTTAGTCACTTACGTTATCGTGTTGTAACATTTTAGTCACTGAGCGTTAATTGCCGTTAACGGTGTAACGGTCAACTAACATGACAAGTTAAATCATCATTTCAAACGAAAATTTTAGGATAAATTATACAATTGGTCTCTAATTCTTTTTTGTTTTGAATAATTTTAATTTTTTTTCTTTTATGTTAAAAGAGATGGAGAAAAGAGGAAAATAGAGGAAGAAGTAAAAGAGAATGGAAAATAAAGAAAAAAAAGGAAATTTAAAATAGCATAAAAGAAAAAAATTGTTCAAAACGAAAAAATATGGGGATAAATTGTATAATTTAATCTAAAATTTTTATTCAAAATGATAATTTAACGTGTTACGTCAACTTACCGTTATACTGTTAACGGCAATTAATGGCTTATTAACTAAAATATTACAACACATTAACATAAGTGACTAAAACGTAACATTTCAAACATAAGTGATTAAAATGTAACTTGAGGGAAATAAAAGTGACTATTTTGGTAGTTTACCCATAAATGAATAATTATTATACCGCCATGGAAAGTGAAGCATAAGCCGTTCCATACGTATGGCAAATGTCAGGAGCTCCAAAGGGACTGCCTTTCTCCCTACAGATTGCTGGAACGACAATTAAGGGCAAGTGTCCCACGTTTCCTATTCAATTTAAAATTAACCCAAAATGTAACTACTAGGGTTTATGTGAAGGAAGTAAAATTAATAATAGAACGTGATTCAGGTCCAATTGTGCATGGCAGGTATAAATTAATGTGTCTAATACTGATTCTGAAGCGTTGTTTTTCCCCTGAATTCTCCCTCCAGCGTCATCTGTGCAGTGTGAAAAAAAGGCGATACTAACAAAAACAACCTAAGATAAAACCGACACATGATTTCTGTAGGAAACCCATGCATCACGACGCCCTGGCCATTACATATTTGTCAATCAGTTTAGAGTGTCAGTCAGCTTCAACATGTATATCTAAAATCAAGTAGATAATATATATATGTGCTGTTTGTATGACTTTGTATGTATATTACATACCTGCTGCACAGCAACTCAGAATAAGACCTCTTATATGTTGAGGAGCTTTTGTAATTTTTACTAGTAACCATCCCATTGCTGTGCCAATAATAAATGTAAGCAGGATATTGAATGGCATGAACCACCTGCGCTTTACAATATTGAATCGTTAGAAGAAAAATTACCCAAACACCCGAAGCAAATAGTTACTAAATATAGATGTACTCACAACAATACAATGCTCTCAAAGGTAACCGTTTTGGCCAAGCTGCTAGAGACCAATGCAGGATTAAACACGAAAAAAACAACCTGATCATCGAAGACAAAAGTGTGGTTCTTAGTTTTGAAGTTCCTCAGATCAACAAATCATTTTGAACTTTTCCCAGCATATATTCAGTGACAAATATTACGCATACAACAGAAATCTTAAAGCATATACATTTTCACTTACATTATTCAGTTGCTTCCTTGCACTCTCCCCCATAACATCTATACGATCCAAGGCAAGAAATGAACCAAGTGCTGTCAGCATGAGCACCTTCATAATTGGCATAGAAGCAACGACAAACAAATCTAGAATCCTCATCGTATCGACTCTTCTAACTTTTTCAAAAACAAGCCACTACTCCTGCTCAAGGATGAAAATTTTAATTTACATAAATTATGCTACATGTAAATTTGCACACCTAAACAAAGCCTTATACATAATTAAGCAAACCGAGAAAAGATCCTACAATAAGATAACCCTTTTTTTTCCTCTAAAGGGGCGCTTGCATCACAAGTATGGCCCTTTCTAGCCCATTAACCGTAGTGGTCATTTTCCCTAACAATACACATTCAATGTAACAACTAAGCTAAGCCCATGAGGCATCCCCATCATCTTTTGGAGCTAGGATACTACTTGTACTTTTCCTGATTCACATGAGGGTACCTCGAGGTTTCTCTGAGACCTAGACCTTAATTAATTGTTAATTGTATATGTTCTCAGGATCACAGTCAGTAATGCACAACGATCTAATATTAGAAATTATGGCGGTAGACACACACCTCTGAGGCTCTGACACAACACTTAAAAGTTCTTTTTTTTCTTTTGTAGTAGAATAGGAATACTGCTATTGAAAATTACAAGAGAAGCAGAGATAAGTGGTTATAGTTAATGGCTGCTCTGAATTGATCTATATTGGACCAAAATTTGTGAAATGCCTCGTACCGAGTGATATAATGTGGCCGTAAACAGATGGACAAAGTGAATAATGCAAGAAGAAAAGCGCGAATTCCACCCACCACACCTTTCTTCTTCACTCCTCCATTGTTTTATGGGAGACAATAAGAGGCTCGGGGATGAAGAAACAATATTTAAAAAGAAGAAATAACGGATGGACTTTGGAAGGAAAATAAAGTTAACAAGTTTGAAGGTGAAGTGGTGAACAGAGCGGGGCTGGAGGGTGTATTTAGCATAGTATAGACAAATATTTGCCGACCTTTGGAAGCATTTATATTGGCTTAAGCTGCTTAAACATGAAAGTAACGGAGTCAGAGCAACGGTAAGTAGGTTGATAAAACATTTTTGGATGATTTGAATAAATTAGAATTAGAAACAGGAAACAATAAAGTAGGTAAGATGGAAAGAGAAAGGAGTTACCAGTTGGTGTGGCCCAGTGGGCAGTGGCTCAAGTATGAAGCATCTTCTTACATTACCCATGTCCCTGACTTTGGACCAACCATCCAAAATCTTAACAAACCAAACCAATGCAATTTTTTATCTTCATCGATCCTTCCCGTTCTAAGAGATACAGGCCCTCCTTCCTGTTACCTTACTTGTGTTTTAACTTTTTAACTTTGCCTCGTACTGCTCTCCTCCTCTCTGGTCCACAATTGCTCACCAGCTAGCCACCTCTTTCAACGAACAAAACCGACAATGAGGTATATAGGTTCAGAAAACACTCTCTATTCCTTACTAGAAGCATTGGATTAAATTGAGTGATAAAATTTTGAGTTAATCAAGTTAACGAATCATATTTTATACTTAATTTGAAAATTTTCTGAATCGAGTAAAATGAAATAAAATTTAAGTAGAGTCAAATTAAATAAAATTATTTGAGTTAAATTAAAAAAAATTAAAATTTGTCAAATTAAAATAAGTATATAATAATTTCATATTCTTTAGAAAAATTATTTTAGAAAAATTTAGAATTTTAACTTTATATATTGTTTATAATTTTTTAAAATTTTTAAATTTTTTTTAAAAGATATATAAATTTTGAAATTTTTATAAAATATTTTGAATTTTAAAAATTATTTTGAATTTCTTTTTGTAATTTTTGTTGAGAGAGATCAATTTGGTCATTTTCAAAATTGACAGGGATCAAAGGGGTATTTATTCCAATATGTTATTCGAATTATTTTAGTTATTCAAATTATAAAATTCAACTCTAGAACTCGAAACTCAAATTACTTATTTGAGTTGACTCGAATAGCTCAATTCGACTAACTCGAAATTTGATTTTTTTATTAGATTTTTTTGAATAAAATCAATTTTTGCACACTTCTATTATTCACCTCCACATGTCAGGCATATTTTTCCAATATGTTCAGCTTGTATTGTTGCAACTCCATTATTGATCTTTTGTAGAATCACCATATTCATATTGTTGTGTCCTCTTTCTTTCATTATAAAAATGGAAGTTCTCATTCACGTTTAAACTATGGTTCACCCTGCTCACAAAAAAAAAAAAAAACCTCAATTACATTATAGGCCAACATGAAAACATCAGTCCCAATTTCATGGTCCACCTTGCTTGAAAATAAATCGAATAAACTACGTCATAGTCACTTTAAAATAGAATTTGTATTAGGTTACTTTATTTTTTTTAAATTTAGTCACTTTAAATCAGACAATTGTGAGAAATAATCACTATTGTTAAAATTTTCGTTTTCTTTTAACAGATTGTTGATGTGGCACATAAGCACATTGAATAATTGACACATGACATTTTTTTATTAGCTTTTGACAAAAGTTTAGGAGCCTCCCTATAATTAGTCTAAAATTTTTCCACCTAAAATTTATAGAGAAGTCACTAAATTTTAGTCAAAAGTTACTAAAAAATACCATACGTCAGTCACTCAATAAGTTAATGTGTTATGTCAACAAATCATTAAAAGAAAACAAAAATTTTAACGAATGTGACTAATTCGCACAATTATCTAATTTAGAGTGACTAAATTGAGAAAAAAAATTTGTGTGACCAAAATATTCTATTTTAAGTTTAAAAAAACCTCCATTGGATACGATCCTCGGAATACTTTCAAAATATTTCGTTGTAAATAATAAAACTATATTACAATTTGACTTGTACACTTACAAACACCACACATAATTTCTATATCTAATTACAATTTTCTGAGCCCTGACACACGCATGTTGGGGGTGCGGTCAGATTTCATCCTAGAAAAATAAAATTACAATGGTTACTCCAAAACATACTTAGTATTTTCTGGTTAAAAGCCAAATATTCTTAATTATGAGATTCTTCCTTAAACAACAAATGACTTGAAAATCATTGAAGGGATCTACAATTGAACTGTTATTTCCATCATGGACTTTTGCTGCCGCTACGATTGATGTCGTTGTTATCATCGAACCACTACCGGGACATTGCCGACAACTACCACCAGCCACTGCCAGACCGCTGTTGACCACCACCGTCGATGTAACACCCCTCGCTAGACTCAATCGTCGAGTTCGAACTACAATATGCTATAACTGTTTTGGAACAACTACTAACATTTAACATTTCATTTACGTCACAATACATGCAAACATAAACTTATCAATGCATAATTACTTTAAACTACCTCTTATCTAAAGTAAGCCCAAGATAGAACAATGATCAAATTGCAACATTTTCAAATTTTCAAGTTGACGTCATGACGTGAGGAAGTTCCTTGTCACGACGTGATGTATGGACTTGGCCTTGTTATGACAATGGGATTCCTTGTCACACCGTGACTTGAAACCCAAATCTCGTCACAACGACCATCGCTTAATGTCGCATATGGACTCTATCTGTTTTGTCACAAATTAAGTCATTTGGTACCTATTTCAAACTAACAAAATTATTTGATGTATACTTGCACACTTGTGCCTGCACAAAACCAACCAAAACACATACCAAAACATTCATTTAACCATTTTTAATATCAACAAACCCAATATGTCACAATTTAGCACCGAAACGTATTAATTGAACCTATTTTATTCAAATTTAACTATTATGCCTTTAATCCATTCAAATAAACATTTAACCATGTCATTTCAAGCTCAATTATGCTATTTAAATACCATTCACACCATACCTCATTTATCAACACATATTGTAATACTCTTAATCCGTCTCTGTCATCAGATTAGGGTTGCGAAGTATTATAGTACAATTATAAACATTTAAAATTAAACAGAAACATTCGATTTATATTCAAATTATACTTATGAGCCTTAAATCAAGTTTACGGGACCCTAAAAGTAATTTTGGAACATTCTAGGATCAATCCGCAACACATGTTGGATCTCAAATCATCATATAAGTTTTTGATGAAACAACAGTTTTCCTTTTTGTGACCCTAATGATTTGTCGTTTGTATCCTAATCATTTACTAAGTTCATACAAGCACCATTACCGTTATTGTATCATTTCAAACCCTGTAAACCCTGTAATCCTTTACACGCTTTTCATATTTCAATTAGCAATCCATATCCATTTCAATTCAAAATATTAACCTATATATTGTGGGTTTGATTTTTAAAATACTCCAAATATGTTCCATTGTACATTTAGAAATATTACAATTAGACCTGTGACATTTGTAGAACACCGCACATTATTATTATTATTATTATTATCTCTACTCAGACATACGTAGGTTGAGGCAAGATTTGTGTTATAGGGTTTGTATTAAGTTTGAAGGTTTTGGGGATTTATGCTTTTTAGTAATTAGTTTTACCGAACATGTAATGTATTAATCTAGATATTTTAATAAATGAACCTTGGAAATGTAGTTTGTATTAATTGTCATTGAACACGTATTTTTTTGGGCATCTCTAATAATTGTCTTGCAATGATATATTGGTATTTTTAATACTTTTCTTAATAATTGCTTTAATATTTTTTTAACAATTTTAAAGTAGATGAAATCCCAGAAAATCCTATGCAACGGCTCAGCTTTGGTAATAAAAATTATTTTTCTATGAAATGTTTGAAAAATATAAAAACGTAAATTTATTCAAAAGGGAAAAAGGTATGGTATATAAAAATTAAATTAGAAGGCAAACTAATTAAAATGTCAAAATAAAAAAAATTAAAAAAATTTATACAATTTTTTTATAAAAATAAATTTATATATTTTTATATTATAAATTCCAAAGTCCAAATTATTTTTTCTTTGAAGGCATCATAATTTTTAATAGCTAAAAACAAAGCATAGTTGTCAAGTTAGCTTGATTAAAATGTATCTAGTTAGATTAGAACCAAATCAACTTAGAATTAAAATTAAAATGATTTTGATATATTTTATTAGTAAAAAGTAAATTTAATCAATTAATTTTGCTAAATTATTTTTTAAATCAAAAGTAACCCAGAAAAATAAATTATATCCTTTTAAAGAATACATTACAATTATAAAATCATATAAATATATAATTGTTGGTAAATTACTTATATTTTATTTACATAGATTACCTCTTGTTATAGATATACCGTGGTTACATTTCCATTACAATCAAACAAATAGGAGCGTCATGTCAATTTGACAATGGAATTTTGTCAATGAGGCCACTAACTTTGACGCAGAGGCCCCTAAGATCATAATATCTGTATCTCACATAATGTAAACTATAAAGAGGGCTTCAACTAAATGACGACATAAGTGAAACTACACTAACTTTGAAAACGAGAATAAACACTACCTGGACGGACGCACAAATGAGCCACAGGCTTTCAATCATCCACACCTTACCCCCACTACTCAGCTTTGCTCAAATGGAACACGTACAAACAACTGTCCATGAAGGGTTACAACCGCTGATGTCTGATGTGGATCAATCCTCGAGGGCAAGTTGACAACCTAACACGACAAAAAAAAAAAAAAAGAAAACCCTTAAAATGAGGCAAATAAATAAATAAAGTAAAAGCAGATGTGCAGACATGAAACATTTAGGTGCTAGCTTTCATTTCGGCAGCTACTTCTAACAAAAACTTAGGTGCTGGTTTGATACAAGTTACAATGGTGAAATAACAGCAGTAATGAATTACTAGGGCAGTGCATAGTAGCCACCATAAAATTTGAGTTCAATAAAGAATTTGGCAAAAAAGTTCTAGACTGTCCCTAACCTAACATTTGCTACAATAGCAGCTTTGAGTCTGACTAGTCATATAAATGAACATAGTGATTGATTTCTTAAATGGCACTTTAAAAGCTCAACATATAATCAAATTATTTCAAATAAAAGCTTAATTAATGAAACAAAGATGCCTATGCAGATGAATCAAAATAAAATAGCTGTCGGGAAGTTTGAAAGATCATTATATTAGAGGCATTTCAAGTTTAATCAATTTTGATGAATACTAGTCTGAACAAGCAGTCAGGAAACAAGGATACCTTAAAAATGTTCTTTTATATGAAATAAATGGTATCAATCAATTTTAAAGTCTTTTCATTCATATAATTATTATTTAGAGAAAATTCAGTATCATGGATGTGAAACTAAAAGAAGAGAACAAAATATTGCATGCTGATGTATTCATGATAATGAAAATCTAGATAAAGATGCAAAGGAAAGTTTATTCAGTCAGTAAAGCAATTGTAACAATATTCTTAGAATAAGTTATTTTCTTTTAGCTTCTTGTACACACCTTTTTGAACGGTGTGACACCCCAAGGATTATCTGGATGCTCAGGTTCACCGCTTATTACCAGGCGTCCTGCAGGATCAGATTGAACACGCACCTGAAATTGCAAGATAACCAAATAAGAACTTCCTTAGGCAGTGCAGAAATTTAGCATTAGCTTCATTGCCTAGAAAATGGCATTAGCTACTACCACGAAATATAAGTCCCAAAGCAGCACCATCACATGCTCCATAAAGCCAAATGCTTAGTAAAGCTGCATTTTAAGGCCAATCTTTGAATGGCGATTGGTACAATGCAAGGCATTTTTGTGTAGAATTGGTTCATACCATGTGCACAAGAAGAAAATGAAAATTACATAGTTTTACGAGTTTGTTCACTGACCTCCTCACGAAGAAGGCCTGGAACTAAAGCATAGACCTCAAAACAATCTTTCTGCATAACCAAAACAAGTTAAACTTTTAAAAACCAGAAACCATACCACTTCTGGAGATCAGGGGCATAGAAACTTACAGTTTTCTGCACATTGATCTTAACCCAATCTGCTGGGGATCCAATATCAACCACTGCTGTCTCCACACTAGCCAATTAAGAAATAAAGTCAACATGTTGCATTCAAAGAAGCTACACAAAATTATTTCACCTCAAACAAATTGTTAATGCCCGTGGTAGAAAGTAAAAATCCATAAAACATAACATGGATCTTAACTGTGCCTTCAATACTTTAGTACATGAAGCCTTGACAGCACAGTCCAAATACGATGGTTTCTTGCGTTTAAGCAGGCCTGCATTAATATGCAAGAATCCAGCTTTAAAACAGCCAGAAAGAAAAATCAGTTTAAAGGACTTAAATGATATACCCAGGCTTTTAAGCTGTTTCTCACGCTTTTGTTGAGAAATAGAATTCTTATCCTACAAGAAAAGGATAAATTGCAATATATATCATCAAAAGATTACATATGAAAACGCACAGAAATAGAAGCACGGCTCTTCTTTTCATCTTTTTCCGACTATAAGGATAAATAGGGTGTGTGTGGGGGGGGGGGGCACACCTTAAGTATTGGTTCACTGACTTCACAATTACGAAAATGACGTGAGTGCCAACCCCTCATAGCACGTGCTGCTGCATCCCTTCGTGCTCTACCAGATCCTGAAGCCTAATTACAAAGAGCGCCAAAAAGATTGCTGAAAGGAATACTTAATATAAACCTCATAGAACTTATTCTAACTGGGGATGCATTATGTAATAAATTTTGGATAGCATAGAATATCACCATACAAATTTTACATATAGTTACCACAATCTAAATTCTTTATTTTTAATGAAATAATAATCTGATGGTGGAAGAAAGTTCATGTTACCTGATTCTCAACATCCATATACTCTGATTGAGATGAAAAGATTGTTCATATTACCTGATTATCAACATTCATAGCCTCTGATTGCGATGAAATAGGTATATTAAGCTCAGCCCCACGAGTCTTATGCCTTTCATAATCAAGGAGTGCCTGAACAAGCATTAAAACAAGGCATAGACCTGTCTAAATTATATGAAGGAAACAAGGCTTAAAACTCAATCCTGCGTAGAATATATGCGAGTCACAAAGTAAATTATGATGTCACAGAGCTGCTTATGACATGGCATACCATGCCAAGATATGTCACCAAAAAAGCCCTCCATTCAATGTGCCAGTAATGGAGCAGGAAGATACTGAAAGGAAGTTCCTGCCTCCCCCCCCCCTTTTCTTTTTTTCTTTTATTCCATACAACATAATTTGCAAAGTACAGAGAGCAGTATAACTAAAGCTGTAGACCCATTAGGGAACGTAAACAAACAAAAGATGAGAAGTCTGTTTGCCCAAGTATGCATGATTTGCAATGTAAAATACCTTCTTATAGAAACCACGAAATGTCCATGAAACAGTAGTACAGGTCCTGCATAAATGGAAACAGAAAAGATATAAATATTGTGGATACTCGGGGTTACTGGGTTAGGTTGGGGGGAAGGGGGAGAACTCAATATAGCAAATACAACATCTTCACTTCTTAATGAGCAATATTTTTAAGAACTACAGTTCATAAATGATTTTATAAGTAATTGATTTAACCACATTATCAATCTCTTAAATAAGGATATTTACACAAGACTAAAAATAACTTTTCATCTTGCCCCTTACTTTGGGGGCTTGAAAGATTCTCCAACTTGCCGCCACAATTTACATGAAGTTACCTATCCAAAGGCAAAAAGTCGTTTAATCCACATTTGCAACAGATAAATAATACGTAAGAAGAGTTAAATTTATAGTGTTGTTACCTGAGAAGTCCACAGTTCCACACAACAAACAGTTGCATGATATACATAGCACACAGTTTAAGAGAAGTTCTTTAAAAATGAGTGTGTGCATGCATGTGTGCATGTGAGTGAGTGTGTGTGTGTGTGTGTGTGTATGCATGTGTATATGTGAGCGAGTGCGTGTGTGTGCATGTGAGTGAGTGCAAGTGTGTGGGTGTGGGTGGCTAGGTGCATTTGCGTGTGTGTTCGCGCGTGTATTTCCCAAGAGGACTGAGTTCAGAATGAATATGTTGTACAATAAACCATGCTGAATTTTGTATGCACTTTCCTGATCTAAGTTCTCAAAAAAGTAATGGCTTATATAAGTAGAAATGTAGCATTTGCCAATGACTCATCTAATATAAACAAAGACCTTGCATAACTTGCAAGAGAAAACAATTCTCTACAGTAGAATTTAACCCACATAAAATAGCAAAAACAAGATTTTGGACTAAGATTCCACTGAAACAGCATATTGTCAAAACAATATGTACCTTCCAAACAGTTTGTATACAAAATGCCAAACAAGATCCAAATACAAAAGAAATTTGCTGGAGGAAATGCATTGGAGCCAAGACTGAATATTTCAAGCACAAGGCAAATTAAAATTATTCCACTTGAGTCTAACTTGGCACCCTAAAACCATATACAATTCATTGAAGTAGAATGGTAAACAGCATGTTAAATTTATAAATTTAAAAGTAAATCAAGGCAAAACACACATACCTTGTCATAGCCACCCAATTTAGTAACAGCTCTCCACAACCTTATCCCCCATAAAGGTGTATAAATGTCAGTCAGATAGAAACTTCCCAACACATCGCAATTGCAAAATGAAAAAAGTAATGCAATTACCAATAAACTTACTTAAGGCAATTCAGCCCTTCCCCATAAAATTTAGGAGGCTTAAATTCCATGCCTCTCTCTTTGAAGAAAATTTCCAGTTGCTTCATGAAGACTGATTGCTCCTCTTCTGTTCCTGACTCATTGCCATCGGAAAAATGAATGTCATCCAAAAAAAATGAGAGCTCAGAATTGTTGTTCCCATTAACAGGGGTTGTAGGCAACTCCGTTTTATTATCCCCATTCTTCAAATCTTCCACTTTTTCCTTCAGTAGTTCCATATCAGAAAATAATGGAGAAGGGGTAAGTGGCTCAGGTTCATCAAGGCAAGTTGGTATGGGGTTACAATCATAATTCGTTTTGCTTTGAGTTAATGCAGAAGAAGTTTCAGTTTTGGCATTTTCTGTGAGTTTAGGAGGTGAGACAGAAGAGGTTTCGGTTTTGACATCAGTTGTAGCTTCAGCAGCTTGAATATGATCGGAGGTAGAATCAGTGTGCGTCTTGAAATGAAAAATAGAAGAGGATTCAGATTTCACATTGCTTGTGGTTTCTACATCAGGCTTCAGTGACGATTGATCATTGGAAACAGGAAGTAAGCACGCTGAGTGGTGAGCTGGAGTAGAATGTGGTTGTATGTTCCTACCAGCATTGGCATGCCCCGTGTGATAGGTTATGGAGTTAGCCTCCATGGGCACGGGGGAAGGAGAGGAAGGATGTTGCTGAAGCGGTGGACTAACAGGATGATCTCCATCGTTCAAGTTAGAAGCACCTAATACTGGAACAACTAGTTCGCGCTCCTTGTTTTCATTTTCCTTGGTGTCAGTTATCTCGAATTCCATTAATGAAAGGTTGAAAACTCCTCCTACACATCCATATTATATTTAGCTTTCTTTTCCTTTTTCTTTTAAACATGAAGAAAGGACAAAATAGTTCTGATTAACAACTGAGCAGTCCACTTTCTCAAGGAATCGAATCAGTTAATTAGAAAACCACCAAATCCAGATGAGGTGAAGGAAGAAAGGTAAGAAAATGAAAGCGAATGGGAAATCAGAATGACAGCTAAAATGAAAAGGGAAAAGAAGGCCCCAAGTTTAGCAGGTAGGTTAGAATCTCTTAAAATTTAACAAAAGAATGAGCCGGAAAAAAAGTCCCCAAAACAAAGAACAATCTTTACAATTTTATTGCAAAGGCATAAAGATAATGCAATTATTAAATAGAAAAAGTGCAACCAGGAAGAAAGAATGACTTGCCTGCTCCGTAGCTTGCTTAGGAAAATGAAGAGGAAGAAGGAATCTTGAATCCAAATCTAATTAAAACCCTAATTATGTTGTGTATCCACAGAGAACAACACGACAAAACAGAATCTGAGAATCCCTTCTTTAATTTTTATTGACCACAGCTACTAGTACCGGAGTTATCTTAAAACCACTTCTCAATACTAATACTAATCGATCCCAAAGATCGGGTGCAAGCGAAGGGAAATAAATTTGGCTCTGATGCCAATCAATCTCGAGAATCTATGAATCAGGTGGAAGTAAATTTGGTAATTGAGTATTTTAAAACTCAAATTGATAATTATATTTGAAAGAAATTTTAAAAATTGAATTTGATAATTGAAAGATTAGAAATTTTCAGAGAAAATTTGAAGTTATGTATTGAGTCGTTTTGAAGTTATGAAGTCGTGCCTTTCATTATTTATAATAAAAATAATATTATATTAAGAATATGATAATTTTTAAAGAGTGTAAAATATATACATATATTGAAAATTTATATCTTAAGTATAAAATACATAAAACAAAGGCCAACAAATATGTAGAGAAATAGAAATTTTTCTACATGTCAATTCATAAATCCTTAAATATACATCGGAGATTTAAAAAATCTTCCGAGAAGAAGATGCCCGTTGTCCTCAGTCTTTTCAAATCCCTTTCCTTCCCCATCATTTCATTCCAGAGTTCCCCTTTTCTTCACTGATTCTCTCTCTGTTCTACTTTTTTCTCTCTTTCTTTTTTAGTTTTGGGTTACGAGAGGCCAAAAAAGAAAAACACATACACGCTACAGTAGGGAAACAGTTTCCGTGAGAGAGATAAACCTAAGTTTTCTCAGTCGTTTCTGTTTTTATGTGATTTTCGAAATCTCCTGTTTCATCGTAGACTGATTTTCAAGTATGAATCTTAACTTGAATTTGTCTTTTGCCTTTCATTTCTGTTTTATGGTTAAACGGGTGTGTTCCTTATATCTGTAAGTGTTTTTGTTTTTCTTAATGTCGGTTCAAAGCTGTTTGGAGAATCTCATGTCTTCTAGGATAGCACCTTATCAGAAAAAAAGTGCCTTCGGATTTTGTGTAATTCATATTTTAAGAAGCTTTTGGAAAATGTTGCTTTCTTTTTGCAGCAAGTGATTTAAGTAACATTGATTTCTATTTAATGGAATTAGCAGTCAGAACTGCATGATAAATAAATCTACTTAATTCATAGGCCGTCTACATTTGTACAAGCAGCCAAACTTAAGAGAGGGGCTCCTGCCAAGGAGAAGGAACTAACAAAATTGAGGTCACTTTTCCTTTTTTAAGCCATTGGTTAATGACTTCGGTTTTCATCGTATTAGTTTGCATGAATTTGATTCTTTGAACAATCTTCTTGCGGTGTTTTGGGGTTAATTCAAAATTTTCCGAATCAGTGAATTAATGGTTGATGTGGAAATTTGATTAGGACAATGTGACAACGTCATGTTCTAATTTTCTGGACTATCAAGTTTTAGGTATGTTATGGGAAGCCTACTCTCTGTTTACTGGCAAGTTTAATAAGTAAAGATAAATTTACTCTTGAGTGTTAAATGAGGTCGATTTCCTTTAATCTACTGTTTATATATATTTAAGGTCAGGGAATATTTTTCAATTACTTGAACACTTGGCTGTTTTCATTTAATCTACAGTTGATATATATTTAAGGCCACTTTCCTTGTACAAGTGCGGTTTGATAAATTTGGAATTCTGTTTCTGTTTCAGTAATATCAGCAGTATTGACACTGCTTTTCTGGTCTGTTCAGTAATCCATACTGAGCTTTATGTCATTGGAAACCCACTGCGAATTTAACCAATGTGTTTTTCCACTCTAGTTCAGGTCAACAGAAAATAACAGAGCTAAGGGGTTTTACCTATGTTTTCTAGCTGAAGTTGGCCTTTGCTCTGTGGTTCCAAAATGGCCAAATTTAAAAACTAACGCAAGTTTGTGAATAATGCAAGAATCCATGGTGTGAATTGAGGGTCCATCGATAGTGCTGTAACAACTAGTGTAAAGCCAGAGTCCACTGACAATGCAGTGACCCCCAATGTCAAGCCAGAATCACCTGGGAAGATCTAGTAAGTACTTTGTTCATTAACTGAAAGTTTTCTGGTGATCTAAAAATTCGAAAGTTGTGTTTGATGTTTATCTTTAGATATATGCTTATTTGAAGTTTTTCAGAAGATTTAATAGGAAAGTCGTCTTTTAATGTTTCATTTTCCTAGTGAATAGTCTGCTTTAACATTTGAATCTTATTCATGTTTCCTTTTCATATATGCTTATGTTACGAGCTTCAATATCTAGTAACATTTTTTTAAGAACCTTCATAAAGGCTTTTAATAGCTACCATTTCTTTTAAAAACAAATGCTTTTGGTTATATCTAACCAAGTGAGGGCCTTTATGATTTTAAAGCCTGGGCAAAGAAACATGTTTTACATTTGCATGCTTGATATGTTGCTTCACGATGAGTTTTGTGGAGATAATCACTACTCAGAACTTAGTTTCATGAAATGTCATTCTCATACGTGCAAATTAATTTGTTGTCATCATGGTGTGTTAATATCAACAACTTAATCAAATCCCCCTTTCTTTTCCTGGAGACCTTCAAAATTCAAACATTGTTTGTTTCGTTTATTTTAGGTGCTAATCCAGGATTTCAGGTGGAAAGGAAACTAGAAGTTGATGACCCAAGTGAAGTGCTACAAATTATGCAGATGGAGGCTATTGGTGTATGTTTTTTAATCTAATCGTAGCTTGGGTAGTAAAAACCTTCTTAAAGTGGGGGGAAGAACGTCACTTGAGCAAATGTCTGAAAAAGAATCCACTCATTATAATTTATGCACTGGCATCTCGTTGATATTTGTCTACCCAATCAAGATATCCAAGTGCAAAAAAAATGCAAACTGTATGAAGGAAAGCTTTGTCATAAGATCTGTGATTAACTTGGAAATATAATCATGGAATGACTGCATAAATTGGAATTGCCAGATCTTTGGCTTTCGATAAGAATTCAACGTATCCATGAGAGAAATACTGAAATCTCATAGAGATATCTTAGAGCTCAATATATCGATGATGGTTATAGATGATTCAAAGGTTGTAATGCGTTAAAAGGATATTCCAAGGGTATTGTGGTAGACTTGTGGTAGAATATTTTTTGCATTTTATAGTAGGCCGATGGCATTGCTTTTAGCTAGATTTGGTCTGCATGAAGTTTTATGTCGGGTTCCAAAGCATTTTTCCACATCAGGTAAATTGATTCTCATGGCCTCATTGTACACCAGATTGAGTTGTATGGTAGAAGCTTAAATGCCTTCCAGCTTCAGATAACTAGCTTGCATGATCAAAATGATTTCATTATCTATATGATGTTAGAGACTTAGAGCCAGAGAACCTTTAGACAAACGGTCTTGATGCTGAATCTGGTTAATTCGCTTCACACTACTATATCTACAATGTTCTCTCATGCAGCTTCTTCCAATGAAGTCTGATACGAACTCGTTTCGTGAATGATTTGAGTCGTTTGATGCCCAATCGTGAATTTGAGTAGAATTGATTCGTTTAGAAATGAACAGCTTCATTTTGCACTTAGGCCCCTTGAGCTTAGGCCACTCTCGATGACGTTGAGTTGTATCATAACGTGATGCAGTTGGGATCGCATCAAAGTCCGTGAAGCCTTGAAGGATGAACACCTTCAAAAACTTATCTCTGATAACGATAGCTCCCTAGATGCATTGAATGTCAGTGATGTTATTCCCACTTGAAAACCAAGACCTGAGACTTATTTTCCTTTTTGCTGATGTTGTTTGTGTGCCTACTAAATGGTGTTTTTACCTTTTGTTAAGAACTCGACAAATATATGGGACTGGATTTTTTTGCATTTTCAGTGATAAGGTATCTTATCATCTTCAACCAGTTCTGTCTTATATTTCTACTTTAACAATATTCATATTTTCTTCTTCGCCTGTTGGGTTTCTGTATAATTACACTATTGTTGCCAATCAGAACTTGGTAATGCCCGAAGTTTAACTGTCTACTGTTTTCTGTATCATCAGATTTTATCCGCGATCAATCAATGACCACATATCATAAGGCCTCTGAAGTTCTTTCTTCGAATACATCGATGCCAATATATTTATATCCAAGTTTTTCTGCTAGCTCAGATGAGAAATCATCCTGCCGTCTCTGAGCCTGGTCAGTGCTCGATGTTTCTGTAAGTTTTGTATTTTGGTTAATCGTTATTCATATTTTTCTTGTGTTGTGTATCTTATGTTAGTTTTCATCTCGACGAAAATGTCTGTGATGGCCTTCATGTCATTTCCTTTTACAGTAGATCCCTACAATTTCCTTATCTCTTTCAACCCACTGTTAAATTGTTTGTTTTTCCTATGAATGGTAGTATTATCATGAACACTCAAGCTTTATGAGATATGATCTTTCAAATATAAGTAAAAATTTATTGTTCCAAATCTGGCGATCGGTTAAAATAGAGCTTGAATCCTTCATGGAAGGTCTATTATTGTTATAATCAGTAACACTAAAACCCCAAACCCCAATTTGCACTGATTTTTAAAAAAAGAAAGGACAAGAAAAAGATTATATATGATCATAAGAATGTAAATCATGTAAATATATAATTTCTGTTAAATATTGTAATGGTTTAATTTACTTTTCATTCTTATAAGCATCAGATTAAGAATATTAATTCAATAATTAATGTTAATATGTATTTGATTGGTTGGAAAGGTAAATAGATAAAATTAAGCTAATAATGATTGATGAACTATAAACCAAATCTATCACTAAATTTATTATATCAAATAATAATTTTTTTAAAGGTTAAAAATTAAGTGGGACTAAATATAAATTTACCCTATTTAAAAAATGTATGGTATTTAAGGAAGTTCAAAAAATTCAAGAGGGGAAAAAATAGAAAATGTTCATTTTTGGAATAGAATGCTAAAAATTGGGGAAGAATTTGAAAGTTTAGGAGGCCCAAACCTGTAAGTATTCCAATTTTGAATGGGATACCACAAGCTAGGGAGCTTCAAAATTTTAGGGGCTAGTCCCCTGTGAACCCCTCTGGCTCAATTGTCTGTCACTTCTACTAACTTTTTCTTTTCACGTTTAGTTTCGGACCTATGCTTATCTTCTTTTATTAATGTGGGTATTGTGGTTTTCATCTCTGTTTTAATTTTCAGATTTATGCTTCTTTTTTTTTTTTCAGTGTGTTTTTGTTATTCGTTTTGGTGTTCAGCCTTATGAAACACTGCTTATATTCATCTTTTTAAATCTTGTGATGTTGTCATTTTTTTTATAGTTTATTGCCCGTTATATGGTTTTTTTTTTGATTGTTTGTTTCCCTTGTATTTAAGGACATTTTCTTGCAAATCTTTGAGTCCTATTGATAAGATTTTAGAGGAAGATATGTTTCTAACTATATAAGTATCTACCCTAAAACCCTAACTGATTAGCAGAAAATAAATGGAAACATTTTCTTGTTTCTTTCTCTTTTATTGTTTTCTCATTTTCCCTTTTTCAACCAGTAAAAACATTACATTTGTTGAGGGAATAAGAAAATATTAATTAAATCATACTGAGTTTTTAAATATATTCAGAGAATTTCACATTAAATATTTTCACTACAACGTTTTAATAAGTTTTAATAAGTGCTGGGTTAATTTTCGTTCTTATTCTGCTCAGGGATATCTCCGTCATATCTCGTTTCGGGATAAACTATTCTAAGAATATATCCAAAATATCCCCTCTCGGTTCAGTACTTTTAATGCCCGGTTAAGTTATTTTTGTATCCGGTTTAAATTTTTTACGTGTCTGGACTGAACTATCTGTCGTACTTATTCCAGCCGAAGATATCTCATTCTAGGGATATCGCGGTTTTGGGATATCCTATTTAAGAATACCCCGGCCTTGGTATATCCCTTTCCAGGGATATCTGAGTTTGGGGTCTAGGGGCTTGGATTTAGGGTTGGGCTGGTGTTTTTGGGCTTCTGTTTCAGTGTTTGGGGCTGTAGATCCCTTAGGTTTTGGATGACTGGGTTTTGAACTACACCGGATGGTGATTTTAGGGACCAAAATATATACAAAAAATTTCATTAACCTTATAAATTATTGTTTCTTTTTAATTGAAATGGGCTTTTTTATAATAAATCCAACAAGCCAACTCTAAGGCCATTCACTACTTTAATCCAACAAACCAGCCACTAAGAAATGAAGCTTCACTCTCCTTTGTTATAGGGTTTATGACTAACCTCAGATTTCAAGCTCTCTTCTCCTGATATATCTCCGGCAATAAAACTCCACCGTTTCATTCCATCTTCGTTTGTTGGGTTTCGGCTCAGATCGACTCCCGGGTAAGAATTCGTGCCTTTGTTTCACAGCTCGACTCTTTATTTCTCTTCTCCTAAATATTCTTGTCATTTGAATCTTTGCCATTATCGTTTTTACACAGCTTTTGGTTTGGAATTACGGGTCGATCATAGGATGGTTGACTGAATCGGTTTCCAATTTGGGTTTTTGTTTTGTGTTGTAAGCAATTGAGTGAATTTGGATTATAAACCCATAAATGGATTTTGGATTTCTTTGTCTTTGTTGTTTCAGAAAGTGATTTGTTTGTAATTTATGCTTTTGGTTGGTTTAAAATAGTTTAACTATTTTGGAGTAGCATAGGGATTGTTATAGTTTATTTAAATTAAATAAAACACAGTTCATCCTCATCTACTCAACTACTATAAATTTAGGGAGACAAGATGTTTGGGAGTATGATTCGGTACTTTTCGACGAAACCCAAGCCGAAAATGAAGCCAATCGAGTTGAAAACGTCGCCAGAGCAAACGCAGACCATAACCAGAGTCATCTTTGACATTCTCAAGGAGCATGGGCCCCTCACCGTCGGTGATACTTGGGAACGAGTCAAGGTCAGTTGTTTAGTAGACTATAATATGTATCCATTGTGTATCTATATTTGTTGTTTCCACATCTAATTAAGCCAAGCTCAAGAGTGAAGTAAGGGCAGTGCAGTTTTATTGTTGCATAATTTTAGGATCTTGAATTCCATGCACTATTGTTTATTTCATGCTTTACTTGCCTGTGCTTGACATAATGGAGTAGAAATGTGTTTATGAGTTCAGGAGGTTGGATTGAGAGGACTTACAAGCAAGAGGCACATGAAGATCGTGCTGAGATGGATGAGAGAGAGACAAAAGATTAGGCTAATATGCAACCATGTGGGGCCTCACAAACAATTTCTGTATACAACTTGGTTCACTAAACCAAACATCAGCCACACAAGAGCTGTTCATAATTCCTCAACTTCTACAACTAGTTTTTCTGTCGATACTTCTAGTCCAAAGTTGTCTTCAGGTTAGGTTGTAGCACACTTGTGCTGGCTGCAATACCATCGATTTCAGGACATGTACTGTTTTTTGCAACAGTGTAATACAATTGTTCTGTTGTCATGTTGTGGAAACTTTACCCTCCTCTTCCCATATATTTTCAATTTTAATGTACAAATTCCAAGTTCAATTACTTATCATCATTTCTGCCATTCAGACACTCTATAAACAATGAAAAACAAAGTAAAAGAGCTAAGAATTTAAGTAAAAGTGAAGATGTTTGGAACATCTGTTGAGTTTTGTTGTTTGTTGTGATTGGCAGTTATTGTGAGTGCTTTGCAGTAGGGATTTACTGCAAGGATTATTGTGCATGTGATAACTGTTTGAACAAGCCAGATTATGAGGATATTTTTCTTGATATTCGACATCAAATTGAATTGTGTAACCCTCTCACATTTACTCCACCTATTGTTAACCCATCTAATGATTCCCCTAATGTTACTGTAATTATAAATTCTATAATCCTACACTTTTTTCCCTTTAAATTTGTGTAATTTCATAGGTGTTTGACAAGATGAAGACACCATCAGCCAAGCACAAAAGAGGATGCAAATGCAAGAGGTCAAAATGCCTAAAATAGTATTGCGAGTGCTATTGGGTATGTTTTAACTATTTAGCTCCATGTTACTTATGTTGCTCCCAATTTCCTTTTTTATTTTTAAGAACTTGTATTCAAGATCCATGTGTAATATACACCTGGACATAGATATGTTATATGACTCTCCAAGTATATAAAAAAAACTCTTTAAATTATTGAACAAATCAGTGTTAGATTGCAAATCCTTTTCAAGTTTGAAAGATCAACATAAGCTTTTGATTGTTTGTTGAGTAAATTCATTTATGGTTTTTGTTGGGTATTTTTTTTATTGTTGCTTTTGATTGTTTGTAGGACTGGTAGGAGGTGGAAAAATCCGGTTTTCTATTGTCATAGAATCGGTAATCCTCTCTGTCCTGTTTGCTAATGTTTGATTGAATGAAACTTGAACTTTTTTTTAACTAGTAAAATTTCAATTTACAGAAAAAAAAAGTGAAGTATAGACAAAATCCAAGTAAGCATACTTGCGTTGTATGATTAGTATTTCTTTCAAAATATTTTTTGTTGGATATCTAGCTGGGAGTTGTCTCTAGCTTGGAATGGAGTACAATCAAGAAGTTTGGAGCTTAATATGATTTTGTTTAATATGCTATTCTAATATCCGCAAGAACATGAAATTTTGTCTAGAGATTTTGTTAAACATGTCTTCTTATTTCTTAAGAAGGTGCAAGGAAGTTTCCTCTAATAACAACAAAGTACCAGAAAATATTATGACTGATAGGTAGAATTTGTATGGTCAAGGGCACAAGGCGCATTCTAGGTGCTAAAATTCTTTTATTTCCTGAGGTGCAGGGGCAAAAAATTAAAAAAAAGAGCTTGCCTAAGTGCAGTAAGGCAAAAGATATATGTGTCCATCCATTTATATACCAAGGTTAATAAATATAGTTATGATAATAAACTCTAAATTGTGATCCAGCTTATCTACAAAACGTGCAAAATTTTTTTCATTAATAGACCAAGCTGCACGATTTCCTTATGATCCCATGTTATTCTTGCCTGTTGTTGGATATTCAAATATTATGCACATTAATTAAAAAGAAAAAGAAACCTAATAGAACTTGAAGTAGTTGGGTTTTTGTTTTGCACCTATCGCCTTACATTAAAGTGTATCTAGATGCACCAGGTGTGCATGTGTGATCGAATGTACTTTTCCCTAAAGGGTCTAGGGTGCTTTTATCATTTGGCTCTAAGGTGCAATTGCTAGGCATACACCTTGACATTGAAGGTTGCAATGTCTTGGTTGATGCTTATTACTATGTTCTAAATTGTATTGAATTTTGAGTTGCCACTTATGGAGATATGATGGCCCGGAGCTTAAAAAATAGTAAAGCCTATGTTCATTTATTTCTGCATGCTTGTTATTAAGTTGATCTTGCATGGTTTTTTTATTATAGAACAAAATGTCTAATCACTGAATGCAATTTGGATTGAAGTAGACTTGAAAGTTGTTAATAGGAAGATTGAATAACTTTTCTACTTGAGAAGATTCCCCTTAGCTCAATTGCTAGCTTTACGGAACTTTAAGTCTTTAATAATGATAAATTTAAATTTAAATATGGAAATTCTTGTTAGAAAAGGGTTAAGAAATTAACCGCCCTCCTCTACACTGGGTTAAATAGAAGAGATTTTTGTAACTTTAGAAACCTACTATTATGAAATTAGTTTTCAATCCAGTTTACGCTGAACGCATACTATTAGAATTTCCACCTCCAATTTTCTACCTTAAATGGTATTCTTCTTTTTCTGATTGTATTGAATTCTTCTATTTCTACCAGGTAGATGAAATGTTGAGACATGCATCTGTGTCATCAGTTGCTCGCTTGTTAAGCAGTCTTTGTAGCCATGGTTTGTTTATACTTTTCTGCTACAATCCTTCTCCCTAGAATTGTTCGGTTTGAAATTTCTCAACTTTCCTAGATGTGGTTTGTCTTTAGTTCTCTTGGAATAGTTTCGGTTCTGTCTGCAAAATTCTATGTTTTTAAAACATTCCTTTCTTGATTTTAAAAGGGAATTTTCCTGGCCTTTAGTGGATACTTTTGAAATTGATGGGTGGTATAAGTGATACCTATAATGAGTTCTTTTGGGTGCTTTCTCAGTGGTATTTGTTGATGTTTGCAGATCAAATTTCCAGTATCTTTTGGATATTACATTCAGACCTTCATGAGGCTAGGGTTACAGCTGTTCTGGAATATTTGTTATCTCTGGTGGCAAGTTTAGAACCATCTCATTAACTTACGAATGGACGAGAGGTGATTTGGAAAATTTTGCTTTGTTCTTTTTGTTCTGGGCCTATGTGGCCATTAAATACTGGGTTAATTTTCTTTCTTATTCTACCCGCGGATATCCCGTCATATCCTGATTCGGGATAGGCTATTTCAAGAATATCCCCATCATATCCCGTCCCGGTTCATTATTTTTAGTGCCCGGTTCAGCAGTTTTGGCATCCGGTTCAGATTTTTTATGTCTTTGGACCGGGCTACCTGTCATTCTTATTCCTGCAAGGGATATCCTATTCCAGGGATATCCCGGTTGGGGGATATCCTTTTGAAGGATACCCCGCTAAGGTATATCCCATTCGGAGGATATCCCTTTGTTTTTAAGTTTAATGAAACCCAACAGTAACTTTAAAATAGCCCCAAATACCAATAAACAATAAATGCAAACACCATTATTACTGGTATTTAAAAAAACAATTTCCAAAATTTATTCTTTTGAAAATAAATAATAATAAAAAAAGTCTATTCCGAAATGTAATTTTTGAAAATAAACAATGCCCCTTTATTTTTTATGCGTCTCTATCTATAGTTTCAGATATATGCTTCGTTTTACTAATATTTTAAGTTAGCTTTTTTCAAGGTTTTCGGTTTTCAGATTAAAAGAATCAGGCCACATCTGGTTGGTTCCTTCTTTATTCTTGGATGAATATCAATGCTTTTGTTTGGTTTACCGTTTCTTCATTCGGCCAAATTAGTTAAAGCGTTTCTATTCCCTCAAATGTGTAATAGGGATTCAGTGCTGAAAGCTTTGAATGGCCATTCCGACCATGGCCGAATAGAAATGAAGAAAATTCTTCCCAAAATCTCCTTCACACTTTCTCTGCAAATGCGTTCAAAGTTGCTCCTTTTATCACAACAATACACTTTCAGGTTAGCAGGTTTTTCTTTTCAAGTTTAATTTCGTTTGGTTTCTGTTCTTGCAATAATCAAATTTTGTTTTAGAAGGGTTTTTGGTGATTGGTTTTCTTTAAATTTTTCTAAAAATATAAGCTACAACTCAACTCCCAAATCTCTGTCTTTCGGGGAGATAATGTTTGGTTCTCTTATGGGAAACCTATGGACTAGAATTGAATTGCTTGGAGTCAATCGTAATCACCATATCGATCTCTTCCTCTTAATCCTTGTTTTATTGTCTGTAATACTCGCGCATATCTCTTTTGCAATATTTGTCATTCTTTAAATCAGAGTTTTATTCCCAAATTTCTTACTGATAATCACTTAGTCTTCACTATTGTATTTTACAGTATTTCAGATTTGTTTCAGGTTTGGAGATATGGTACAACAGATGAAAATTTATTAAGAAATATACGTTATAGTGCTTTGGAGCAGACAAGTTGATGTCCAGACACTAGAGGGTCAAATGGAAACAGAAGTTATGCTAGCGGGCAGTATAGACAGCTCCTTCGGGTATAAATGGAGTTGAAAATAGATATAGCTGTATCTGCATCCTCTTCCAAGTACAAGATGTCTCCAATTCCCTATTATTGTACTATAAATTCTACTACTTTAGGTGGATCTACAATTTATTAACATGGGGCATTACTTGTTGGCATTTCTTTGCGTTTATCACATTTATTGGTGTCAAAATACAATATGCTGAAGTGTGTCATCTGTTTCTCTGTTCGGAGTAATAACCTCTAATTTGAAATGGTCGTCAGTTCTTCCAGTGCTCATGTATCAGGGTTGGGTGACCTAAACATGCCATATTTCATGCAACTTGCTGTCAAGTGCGATAAAAATTAGGTCTCCTTTCCAGTTTTGTTGTGACATTGGAACCTCTACATGTCTTGCTCATCTTTTTGTTGTGCCAATGATCTGGTATTCTTGTTGGCGTTACCATCTAACATTACATATCCCTTCCTATTGTTGTATTGGAGCTTTTACTTGTTGTGGTGCATGGTGCATTCTCCTCCCACTGCAACATACATGCAGATGCACTTGTTCTTTCTCACTTCCATTTTTCCGTTCACTGTCTGTTACGTTGTATTTCTAAGCATTTGTCTTGTTGATTTGTTATTTTCTACTGGTTGCTATTGTGACATATGTTTAGCTTCTTTCGATGGCATTGCAAAGGAGCTTATACTGTTTCGGTGGCACATATATATTTTTAATTATTGGATAGGTGGAGTATTCACTGTGTTTATTGATTGTACTATCAACAGTATTAATCTGAGTTATGCTTGCATTTGTAACTATTGTTATTACTGTCAGAAGAAAAAGAAATCTATTATTATTGCATAGGGTGTAACTTGATTTTTCTTTTGACATCATCACAATGTCCTGTTCCTAAGAAGATTGGCATCATCCTAATCGGTAAACTTTCCTTTTCAGTTTAACACGGAGGGGTATCTTCTAAGGCTTCCTCTTCCAGAATGTTGGGTGGTAAGAAAAAAATACTGTGCTTGTTTCGCCACCATCTATTTATTTGTATAGTTGAGCCAAGTTACCTGCATTCATACATACCCTGATTATTCTTTTTCTGAATGCTACAGAGAAGTTACTTGAGTACTGTTGTTCTTTTTCTGCTAATAGAATGTAGTTCTATTGTTTTATGCCATTAAGGTCTGGATTTTATGCCATTTACAGATCATGAAACCTGAAAAGTAATGAAGTTTATGCTGTTGTTATATGGCACATAATGCCCTTTTTTTCTAAGGATAAAGTCGTAAAATTCATTTGGTGGATAGTGTGTGTTATTTTATTGTTATCATTACTAGAATTCTATTGTAAGTTGGATCAGTATGTGCTGTTGACACATACATGAAATACCTGTCATGGTTGTATGTTTTTTTGCAAAAAATACTGGTATAATTTTTACCCTGATTAGCTGTAGTTATTTTTGTGTTATATTTACAGTCTTTAGATCTGCAACCCATGCTTGGGATTTATGTTTTTGTTGTTTGCATGGGTATATTGAAGCCAGTAAAGCTCGCATTTACCACTCTGGAGTTGATTTAGTTGCTTTAGTAGCTCAGACAGTTTTACTCTACGTTTTCGAGAATATACTGAAATTATTACATCCATTCATGCCATTCGTAACTGAGGAACTGTGACAGGTGTGGGCTTTGTAGTGTTTACCACGTTTTTTGTTAATATAATTTTTATAATTTAAACTCATTTAGTTTACCATATTCTTGAATCTGATCATTCATGTTAATATTAAGTTTGGATAAAATCCGCTGGAATACAATTTCCATTGATGAGCACCTTATCAAGTCTAGATTTAATGTGCACACCTGACTTTGCACATGCACATCTACTTAAGTGAATATTGGGTTCACATTACAGCATACATGAATAGTGCTTTATACAAGAAATGATATTTTTTCCTAACGTCTCTTTGCCTTCTTTGTCTTTAATCCCCCCCCCCCAAAAAAAAGTAATTTAAAGAAGGTATTAATTACCATAAATGTTACCGTTGTCACATGATGATTAAGAAAATCTATTCTTTTTGGGCAGTACGGGCAGGAGAAAAGCTGCCTGTTTTCTTCAGCCTTTTCAAATTCCCTTCCTTCTCCATCATTTGAAATTTAAGTTCTCTTTAAATTTATTTTCCTTTTTAATTTCCCCTTTTATTCTCTGTTGTTTTTCCATTCTTTGATCTCTGTTCATCCTCTCTTTCATTTTCTTTGTCTCTCCCTTCCTTTCTTGTCATTTCGTAACAAACCCTAGGCTCTTCCGCGGCATCAACACCTTCCGGCGTCTTACCTCCGATCAAAGGCTAGATTCCTTTCCATTATTCGAAAATTGAATCCTCAAATCTATCTCTTCTATCCATAGCACCTCATTTATTCGCCGACTCCTCTTTCTCTCTCTCTGTCTGTTTTGAATTTCTTCCTCTCATTTTTTTAGTTATGGGTCACCAATTGCCAAAAAAAAAACACGGAACGACGCTACACTAGGTTTTCTTTGCCGTTTCTGTTTTTTTGTGATTTTTTGGAATTTTCTGCTTCATCGGTGACTGATTTCAGGTATGAATCATCACTTCTACTTTGTCTATCTTTGCTATTTCATTTCGTTTTAGTTTCAGATCTATTCTTTATTACTTGTATTTCAGTGGTTTTTTTTTATGATTTTTTTGTTTTCTTCTTTATAAATCCTTTGTCTTTGCCTTTTCATCTCTGTTTTTTTTTGTTTCAGATATAATTATTTATCACTCGAAGCAAAGCAAAAGGTAAAGTAGGTGGGATTTGAGGATAGTGAAAAATGTTTGGTCCGGCTTCATCGGAGATTGATTTTAGCCTTTTAGGTATGAATATGTACTTAAACTTTGTCTTTTTCATTCATCTCTGTTTTTAGTTTCAGATATATACTTCTTTTTACTAATATTCTCATTGGGTATTTATCAGGGTTTTCGGTTTTCAGATTCAAAGAATCACTGTTTTGTTCCGTTGAAATTATGTATCTGTGCGGTTTTTTTGTTTTTTTTATCTTGTACTATATGTTTATTGTTTTTGAATTGTCTGTTTCGCTCTGCTCGCATTGTATCTATCTTGCTTTATTGTTATTATTTTTTGCTTCGCAAATTACTTTTGGTGTTTCTATTTGTTTCTCCTTTACTTTCGTAAGATAGAGAATTTCTAAGTTCTCTTCCATTCCTATTTTTTCCGTCTACTTACGATTGTAGCTATCGTAATATCTTCGATTTCATTTTATTTTTTGCTTCGCAAAATACACTATTTCGGTTTCTCTTTATGGGCTCCTGTGTTGGCGTTTTGTCCTGTGCCCTGCTTAGTTTATGGCTTGTGTTTTGCCTAGATTTTGGGCTTTTATCCCGCTTGTAGGTTCATGATTGAAGGCAGTATGACCCTATTTGCAAATGCACTGTAAGTTGCGTCGATTGTGAAAGTCTCTAAGTCTCTGTGTTCTCTTTTTTGCATGCTGGTTTGTTATCCATTTTTTTTTGCTTGGGCCACGGATATGGTTTTGTTTTTATTTTTAATTTTTAGTGTGTTGGGTTGGCCTGTTTGGGAATGGGTTTGCGTTGTTTTTATGTTGGGTTTTATTTTGGTAGTGTTTAATTTAAAAAAGAGTTGTAAAATAGTTTTGAACATAGCTGTTTAATTTTGAAGCAATTGTTTTGAAATTAAATAAATTTAAAAATATTTTATGTAATTTAAAATTTTTAGGTTTTTTAATAAATGTTTTTTTATTATGCATGTCACATAATTAAGAATGAATTGAATATTTTACTATTTACTAGTTTTCCTTGAAAAACATTCATATCGGAACATGTAAAAAATTTATTATACTGGTCCACTAGGTTCTATTTCTCAGGGCTGAATATTGTTGGGCTTGGGTTATTGGACTTTCATTTCAGTGTTTAATTTTGCGTACCGATTTTGGCATTCGTTTTTGATTTTGTGGTTTTTAGAATCCCTTTTATCAGCGTATGGATTTTTACTTGAGCATTGTCTTCGGCTTTCTGTTTTAATTTGAGATTTATGCTTTTTAGATTTGTGTTTTTTGGTTTATGGTTTTCATGTTTAGTAATTGCTGTTTTGCTATGTGTTTGATTTTTTATTGATGTGGTCTGTGAGTTACTTTTTGGTTGTTTTATGCTCTATATTTTGCCCATATATATTTTTATAATTTTGCTCTTTTATAATTTGCAATAAAGTAGTGAGTTTTGATAATAAAGCCTATAGAATTTAACTTTCCACAGTTTATGTTATGGAGGGAGTTCCATCTTAATTCTAATTTGTACTTACAAGAATAGCGTTACAAAAAAGCTACAAAAAGCATGAGCAAGACAGTGAGTGTTTGATGGGTAATGGGGAGTTGAGGGTGATGTGGGTATTTGAGCACCAGAGTGAAAATGGTAGTCAGCGACGGTGTTAAGTGAGTATTGGTTTGGTGGCGGTGAGTTACTGAGAATCTTTTTGAAGATCAAACTCTATTTTCTTCTCTGATAAACTTTCTCTGCACCCTTTTTTCTTTCTATTTTGAACAATATTACTTCCCGCACCAAAAAAACTTCTTTGGTAGTGTTTCTAAAATAAAGATTTCTCCCTTTGAACCGCAGACAAATGTATATTTATAATTCTGTAAACATTCTCTTTTTTCTTTTTTTTTTGTAGATATTAATAGCTAAATAATGGAAATAATATTAGTAAACAATAAAATGTATATTCTTTTTTTTTGTAGATATTAATAACTAAATAATGGAAATAGTATTAGTAAACAATAAAATGTATATTCTTTTTTTTGTAGATATTAATAACTAAATAATGGAAATAATATTAGTAAACAATAAATTGTATATTCTTTTTTCTTTTTCTTTATTTCATCTCTGTTTAGTTTCTGATATATTCTTCTTTTTACTAATATTCTCATTGAATATTTGTCAGCGTTTTAGGTTTTTAGATTCAAAGAATAACTGTTTCGTTCCGTTGAAATTATGGATCTGTCCGGTTTTTTGTAGTTTATTTATCTTGGTACTATATGTTTTTTGTTTTTGAATTGTCTGCTTCGCTTTTCTCATATTGTATCTATCTTGCTTTATATTTGTTATTTTTCCTTCGCAAAATACTGTTGGGGTTTCTGTTTGTTTCTCGTCTACTTTCGTGAGCTAGAGAAATTCTAAGTTCTCTCTTTCGTTTCCATTTTGTGTGTTTTTTGAAATCCCCGATTGAGGGTACTTTTGGTGCTATGGTTTTGGTGTTGGTGCTCACGATTCTTTCGGCATTCACATATATTTTTTCACTTTTTTTTAAAATTTTTATGAATTACATATATATTTGAATTTCTTTATTTTTTTTTATATTTGTCAGGCTATATTAGAGTAAAAGATGACAGTGATGGAAACTTTAAACCCATGCACCGAATATAAACCAGCAGTAAAAGTAGTCAGTCAATTACTGAATTGGGAAGGAAAAAATCTGAAACTGTAGTAGGCGTGTGGGGTAACGTGACAAGAAACAGAATCAAATGGGAGAGGAGCAAACTGTAATTAAACAGTTCTTCAACTGCAATTCTTTCTTCAATCCATAGCTTTCCATTTTTTCGGCTGTGGAATATTGGGTTTGTTTTTTTGGCCTCGATAAGGGTTTCTTTTTTAGTGTTTGTGTGGTGACAGTCTCGTCTGGTTGTTTTAGTTTCAGTTCTGCTGGGATGGATTGGATTTTGTCGTGTGGGTTTTTTGTGAAGGGTTTGAGACCTTTTTTTCATCTGTTTCGGGATTTTTCCCTTCTGGTTGAGAGATTTTATGCCCTGATTCAGCTTATTTTAGGCTCCTATTCTTATAAACCGGTTTGGGAAAAAGCCTATTCCGGTATAGGCCGGTTGAGTAATAGTTCACAGTTGGGATTGGCCGGTTCAGGAATAATCCTGTTCTAGGTTTTACATTTTTCGGTTCGGCTGTTTTAGTGCCCGGTTCGGGTTTATTTTGATGTTTGGACCGGGATACTTGTCATACTTATCCCGCATGGGGATATCCCGTTCTGCGGATATCCCGGTTCAATGGTATTCCTGTTTAGGATATCCCGGTTCGAGCTTATCTCTGTTTTGGGATATCCAAGATCGACTTAACTGGATCAATAAGTTCGCTCGTTGCTCATTACTAAGAAGGCCAATATGTTTGAAGAGATACAAATGACAGAGATGACAGTAAATGAAACCCAATTGTACATTAACATTGCTCCCCAAATAATAATATATTTGTTATAACTAATGTATGTTTTATACATTTGGTATAATTAATGTATATTTTATATATTTGTTTTAATTAATGCATATTAACAAATGTTTTATTTAAATGTATGTAAATTACAATAATATAACATTTAATATGAATAATATATTAAATAATACAGTTTTATAATATTAAGAAATTAATTTTAAGTTTTTACATAATAATTTTAAACCAAGGATTAAATTGTCTTTTACAAACTATACCTTTCCAATTCAAAATTGAGCCCTGCTTCTGTGGCTATCGAAAATCTAAGAAAATGTGCATGTTTTGCATCTTTAATTGCATTAGAAATATGACGCTAGAATGAATTAAAATTAAAAATTCATGATAAAAAAAAGTTAATAGTGATGAATAAAATCATAAGCAGTTAAGAAAACATACTTAAAAATAACCTTATAAATATATACATTTATTTTTATTATTGGAATTTTTTTTTTTGTAATTTACTCATTGTGTGCCACATCAAATATAATGATTATAAATTCTATTATTAGTATAAGTTTATGACTGTAATAAATAAATATATGTGCATCACTTTTCTGAAAAAAGATTGTATTTTGTCTCAGTAGGTTTAAAGCAACAAATATCTCAGAAATGGTATAAAAAAATGCACCAGACTTTTGTAGTGTTTATGTGCTATCCAAAAGCAAAATTTCATCCATGCATCAGCTTCTCATCCAGCTCCAGTTATCTCCCCGTTGCATAATCACCTTCTTAACCACTTAAGCTTAATACCAACTCCTCCTCCTGAATCGTGTATCCTGCCAGCTAATAGCTCGAGAGGTCTGTTTCATTTCTAGTTTCAAGCTTTAGTTATATAATATTAAGTTACCTACTATTAGAGGTGCTCATGGGCTGGGTCGGCCTCAAGAAAAAATTCAGTCCCATTTGCTGGACTTGGCCCGGCCCGAAAAATGGGCCTAAAATTTTGTCCAAGCCTGACTTGGATAAAAATGATAAAATTCGGGCCCGACCAGGCCTGCATTAGTTTTTTATATTATTTTTAATACATGTAATACATTAAAAATATTAAAAAATTAAAATAAATATTTCCCAACAAATTGAAAATAAAATTTAAAAAATATGTAGACTTAAATAACACTAAGATAAATGCAACTTAACAAGCAAATGCCTCTAAAATAATAACAAAACTAACAATAAAATGAGTTTTATACAATATGCAAACAATAATAACAAAATAGTAGCAACATAATAGTAAAATAATAGCAAAATAGGGAGAAAACAACAAAAAAATAACATTAAAAAATAATAATAAAAAAGAGCAGATTTTTTTTTCCTTTAGTGAATTCGGGTAGGGCCCGGGCCCAAAAATGTCTTACCCGAGGCTCGGCCCGTTTTTAAATGGGCCTTATTTTTTTGTCCAAGCCTATTTTTTAAGCCTATATTTTTGCCCAAACCTCCTACATTTCGGCAGGCCTTTGGGCCGGATGGCCCGACCCATGATCAGGTCTACCTACCATTACTCAGTCTTGATTTTAATTAAATTAAAAAATTGCTTGCCCGAATGGCCCGACCCATGATCTACCCAGCATTACTCAATATTGATTTTAATTAAATTAAAAATTATTTGTGAATATTAATTTTAATAGTTGAGAAGCCACGACTTGAACCACAGCGTAAATCTATTGATTCCATGGATTCCATAAGGTAACGAGCTAATTGTACCTGGGACGAGAACCAAAATTACTCTTGTCTTCAAATGCTTTGTTTGTTTGTTCTTCATTCCCCCCATTTTTTTGCCTTGTATATAAAGAATATATATATATCCAGTAACAAAATAACAATAAATGAAAGAGATGCAGTTGGATCTAAAATTAACTAGTCTATTATTAATTTAGTTGTTAGCAACTTTAGATGAATGCAAGTCACCTTTTAACAGGATAGGCCAAAACGTGAAATCATATCCGGCACTCCCTATGCCAAATATGGATATATCCTTTATCAGTTCTGGCAGATCAAGCATTGACCGTATGTTTCCCAAATTCAATGATTACCAATAAGCAAGCCACACTGCCACTGCTTTAAGACTGTCCAACGTTTCAGACTATTAAAGTAATTTTAGCTTTGAGTCAATGTAGTTTGGACGAAACACAGTGGATTTGAGCTCTCCACATGATTTCTCATACGTTTCGCAGGATAGTGACAAATTTTCAAACTTATCTACATCAATGACAAGTAAGAAAGATATGAAGATGTATATACACACGCACAAACAAATATATATATGTGTATTAAATTACTGCATAAATTCATTGATATGACTGTAGGCTGGCTAGTATAGCATTAGACATTATATTCACCAACGAAAATAAACTATCAAAAGCATTTGTTCTCACTTCGATTCAAACATAAATTTTCACCATACGTATTTTTCAAAAAAGATATAATCACATTTCAGGTTTGTCTAACTAATACTTATAAACAAGTAAACAATAAAAAAAATACGATGTTTCACCTCAAAATCATCAAATATCATCGTGAAAGTGGAATGAAGTAACCAAGTGCTTCACCTTCTTTACACACTTCCCGTTTACATTACAATATATGCATATATTTAATTAATAATTTGTATCATTCTACGTTCTAGGAAGATGTGTGTAAAATTTCTGGAAATAATAATATAGATGAGTTTTATAGTATTGGGTGAAACCTACAGGAGGACGTGGAAGCCGAAATGAGGAGGCTAAAGCTAGAGCTAAAGCAAACTATGGAAATGTGTAGTACTGCCTACAAAGAAGCACTCACAGCAAAACAGAAGGTTAGAGTGTAAACTAACATCTGCTTATACTGTTCCTCAACATATTTTGACTAGTTAGAATTTTGTGCATAATTATATCACAACAGGCAAGAGAACTCCAGCTGTGGAAATTGGAAGAGGCACGACTTGCTGAGGAAGCTGCATTAGCAATAGCAGAAAAGGAGAAAGCCAAGTCAAAAGCAGCAATGGAAATCGCTGAAGCGGCTCAGAGAATTGCAGAAATTGAATTAAAAAAAAGGGTGAACGCAGAAATGAAAGCGCTTAAGGAATCAGCGGGAAAAAAAGGCACTAGATGCATTAGCACATTCAGATTTCAGGTACAAGAAGTACACAATAAAAGAAATTGAAGCTGCCACTGAATTCTTCTCAGAAGTTCTCAAGATTGGGGAAGGGGGTTATGGCCCCGTGTATAAAGCCAGTCTAGATCATACTCCCGTTGCAATTAAGGTTTTGAGACCAGATGCAGCACAAGGAAGGTCATAGTTTCAGCAAAGAGGTACGACTTCCAAATAGATTTTAGTATGATGAGCCTGTAGAGCATTAATTCTAATTACTGAGAAACAAGAACATTGTAGGCTGAATATGCATGCTTTAGTTACTAGTGTATTTATAGAATGAATTTTAAAATTTGGCTGCTCTAAGAATTAAACTTACATGTAGAGGTTTTAAGCTGCATAGGGCATCCCAACGTGGTTTTCCTGTTGGGAGCCTGCCCAGAGTATGGATGCTTGGTGTACGAGTTCATGTCTAACGGGAGCTTAGAGGACCGTCTCTTCAGGAGACGGAACACTCCAACTCTCTCTTGACAGCTTAGGTTTAGAATTGTAGCCGAAATTGGAACAACCTTGTTGTTCTTCCACCAAACTAAACCCGAACCTGTTGGTTTAGCAAAGAACTAATTGAAGCATAGAATAAAAATATGAATGAAGTGATGATTTAATTCATTAACAAAGCAGCCCTTATATTCAAGTCTCAAGTAACAACCTCAACAAAACATTCAAATTGTTACTCCTACTAACAAGCTAATAAATCTCCCTAGACTTAGTCTTATTTTTTAAAAAACAGTTGCAGCCTTGAGACACTAACATTCTCCTCCTGACTCAAGTGCTGCAGACACCAAGTTTATTATTAAGAAACTCAAATCGACTAACATGAAAAATTTAGTAAAAATATATCTTATCTGACCCTATGGTTTGCAATAAACCAATTTCTTCAATATTCGGCTTCTATGAATTCCTTCTCGACTAGCGTAGCTTCAAGAGTTACCTCCAATTGTTTCCTAGCTTGCAATTCCATCGAAATCAAAATTCCATAATTCAAAATCATCACAAGCTGCTTCAGAAAGTAATAGAGTGGCCAGAGTTGACACCCCTTCTTATAAGGTCTTGTGTTGTCAATATATTTGCGATTAATACCATTTATGGTTTGATTAACAAATCTTCTTGCAGCGAATAATTCTTTTTTCAATTTTACATTTTGCCTGAAAGCTTGATCACCTTAACAACTAAATTTTTAAACTCAACAACATCTACAGATATCAATTCTTTCACATATGAAGCTTCTTCAGCTGGCTTTTGATTTTGGAAACATAACCCACTATTTTCTTCTGAAAGTTGCACATTACTCCCAATTTCTTGAGATGCAATTTTTTTTCCGTAGCTCATCAGCATGTTTTTCTAATATTTCATGTGTAAAAGATGATAGGTTATCATCATAGAGAGATGTCAGTTGCTGCTCCAAAAGAGTTACCTTTGCATGTAACTCCTCATTCTCAAAACACTTGATTTGTAGTTGTTCTTGTAGGATACGTGATGGTCGCTAAACTAACTATAATTACGACAAAGACAAGTGCACCTATGAAACAATAGTATAACTATGGTGAGTAGGGAATATCGTATCCGCAAGTACAAAAAGTACTGGTAATTATCGTTTTTCTATTATTTAGCCGATAAATTGGAGTGATTGTTTTTAATCTAAATTTACTAATCAAATTTAACTAAGAATGCAACAGTGAAAGAAATAGGAAATAATTGAAGATAACCAATGAGAAAGAAAATACCCAGGAAATAATCCACCTAGACTTCACCTATTATTCTGAATCTGAATTGAATGATTTATTCACTTTTGTCTTGATCCGTAGAAATCCCTAAATTATGTTAATATCTCTTTTGAGAGTAAGAACAACTGAATTTAGGTTGATTAATTGAAATCTCTTTCTAATTAAAACTCATATTGTCTCATTAACTCGGTCTATGGATTCTCCTATTAGATTTGACTCTAATCCGGTAGATTTATGTCGTCCTATTTCTAGGATTGCATGCAACTCCACTCAATTATGCTAGATCTACTCTTAAATAGAGACTTTTGCTCTACTGAAATAAGCACATTAAACACGAATTAATATCCCAAAATATTAAAACATGAAATAAGCATACATAATTGAGAACAAGAAGCAAGTATTTATCACGTAAAAACAGAAATTAAATAATAAGATTCATCATAGGTTTCATCCTCCCTAGGTATCTAGGGAATTTTGTTTATAATCCTAAATAGGAACATCTCAAAGGTAAGATATCCACAAGACATAAAGAAACTCAATAAAACTTCGAAAGAAATTAAATGAAGATCTTTGATCTTGAGGGAGATCCGCTTCCTAGTTGATTCTGATGGCGTTCTTCGAGTGTTTTCTCCGATCTTCTCCGATTACCCCTTTAGGTCTTCTTCTAATTGGTATTTATAGACTTTAAAATGCTTAGAAAGCCTAAAAATTATGTTTTTCAGCGTACCTGGGAAGCAGGTTACGAAATCGTCATGGGCTGGCACATGGGCATGTGGCCAGGCCGTGTGGATCTTGAAAATAACTCTTTTTGTCTAATTTTGGCTTATTTTTCGCTCATTTCACTCCTCAATGCTCACCTAAGTATAGAAACATAAATTTAAAGGATTAGGAGAATCAAATTCACTAATTTACATAATTAATCATCCAAAAACACATCAAGAATGGGATTAAAAAAATGTTACTTTTATGGCTTATCAATACGATTATCTGCCAATTTTATCTCAAGCTCAAAACTATTTTCATTACATTGTATCATCAATTTCATAATTGTTTGTTGCATTGATGTCATTCTTTTCTGATAATTGGATGCCACTTGCTTCTCCTCAAATGGATTCAATGAGAAAATCTTCTTTTACATCTTGATCCTAAACAATTCATTGCCACTAGAGTTAAGGACCAGACACCTTCACTCTTTGAATCCCTTCTCTACCAATTGCCCCACACTCAACAAGTTTTCATCAATCTCAGGTACAAAAGTTCAAGCACAACTCTTTGTTGTTACTGTGCCTCTTCCCTTCACTTCTAAGTATTCTCCATTTCCTATCCTTACTTTCGACTTCAATGACTTGTCAAAGTCTTTAAACAGCTTCTCATCACATGTTATGTGATTGGTGCAACCACTATCAATTAACCAACTGTCACATAGAGTGCTTTATGAGAAGCAAGAGACGAAAAGCAAATGGTCCTTTTCTTCTTTATCAAGTTGCACCTTATGCATTTCACATCTGGCCTTCTCCAAAACTTGAAATGAGGATGATTCTATTTTTCATAATACTTATATTAAGAATACTTATTATAATTTTCAGTACTATTACCTTTTACAACAGTTTTTGAACCACTATTTTAATCACTCTTATTCTTATTCCACTTTTGTTTCTCTCATTTTATGCTTACTTTATGCCTCATTAGCCTCCTTTGCTCTTGTACTTGTAAAGCACTGATCAACTCAACTACTCTTAACTGAGTCAAGTTCTTGGTGTTCTCCAAAGATACAATTGTTGATTCATATTTCTCAAACACAAAGACAAGTATTTTTTGCACCAGTTTAAAATCAGAGAGATCAGTTTCAAGAACTCTTACCCTGTTAGCAATATCTATCAGCTTGTCCGAGTATTCATTGATTGAGTCAGAGTCCTTCATTTACAGCCTCTCGAATTCTCTAATCAAGTTCAACACATTCATGTTCTTGATCCTCTCATCTCATTGATACTTAGCCTTGAGGTAGTCCCATATCTCCTTAATTGATCCAAAAGGCATAATTCTATTGAATATGGCTGATGAAACAGAAGCATGAAGGAAAGCCTTTACCTTAGCCTTCCTGGTGGTTCTCTCCTTGTGCATTTTGATCTGATTCATAATTGGATTGTTGAAAAGTGGAGTCACCTCATAGTCTTCCTCGACAGCTTCCCAATAATCACAACCCTCCATATATGCTTGCATTCTCACAGTCTATGCTTGATAATTCTCTCAATCAAACATAAGTGGGGCTAAGGCAGACAGCTTACTTGATCCCGATTCTATTTTCCTCAAAACCTCATAAGTGTATCTCTCAATTTTCTCTTAGAACTCTTACAAAACTTTTCTCACAGGTCCCTTACGAAAAATAGCTCTCGATACCACTGTTTGTTTAGCAAAGAACTAATTGAAGCATAGAAAAAAATATGAATGAAGGGATGATTTAATTCATTAACAAAGCAGCCTTTATATACAAGTTTCAAGTAACAACCTAAAAAAAAATTCAAATTGCTACTTCTACTAACAAACTAACAAATCTCCCTAGGACTTAGTCTTATTTAAAAAAAATAGTTGTAGCCTTGAGACACTAACAGAACCTATAATCTACCGTGACTTGAAACCGGCCAATATCTTTTTTGACCGCAAATTTGTGAGCAAGATTAGTGATGTTGGGTTGGCCAGACTAGTTCCTCCATCTGTAGCTAACAATGTAACCCAATATTAGATGACATCCACAAAAGGAACTTTCTGCTACATAGATCCAAAATACCAGCAGACAGGCATGCTGGGAGTGAAATCGGATGTATACTCCCTTGGCATTATGCTTCTACAAATAATAAAAACAAAACCACTAATGGGTTGACTCACCATATGCAATGGGCTATTGAGCAGGGGACCTTTGCTCATATGCTAGACCCATCTATTGATGATTGGCCGGTTCAAAGGTCTTGAGCTTCGCAAAGATTGCACTTAACTATGCAGAGCTAAGGAGGAAAGATAGACCTGATCTGGGTAAAATCGTCTTGCCAGGATTGAACAGGCTGCGATTACTTGCTGAAGAAACGATGCACCTCACTTGGGAAGCTAGGAGTCCAGGACACTCCCCTAACTATAGCCAAGTTTCACTGTAACTAGTAAGTTAATTAATTACAAAGTGTCAGTCCTAATTTCCTAACCATATCAACTTATTTCACATTTTATACTAACTATATTATCTTACTTCACATTTTTATGGTTTTTGTTGAACTTACTTCAAATTTAACACTTGATTTGTTTCCTTTTCTTTTTCATCGTACGTCAGGAGCACTCCAGTTGTCATAATTTTCCACACTCCGATGAATACTTAAGAAGTCCTCCCAACGTGAATCCATATGCATTCATCAATCAAATTTTGTTGTGTTATTATTTTATATTTTTAATTAAAAATTTAAATGAAAATTTATATTTTTAGAACTTATTTTTGTCATTGGGTTAGAACTTTAATCAGACAATTTGTACGATTTTAGGCGATTTATTTGTTTTAAATTCGCCAAAGTCAACCTATCTCTTGAAAGTGAGAAATTACAATAAAAAATTTCTAAGGCATCGAAAATAAAGCGGAAGCAAATAAAAAAACAAAGAAGCAACGAAAGAATAGAAAAACCACAGGAAAGCAATGCCTACAAGGTTTTTGAGTAAATGCTCTCACAGTATATTCACTAACTTTGAATGGAACACAATGGGATATAATGGAATCAAATGAGGGGGGAAGATGATCGCTTGCGTGCATGGACTAAAAAGTAAATAATTTTATAAAACAATTTTAAGAATTCAGTATTATAGGTGAATTGAAGTTTGATTCGGTAAATTTTACGAGTAATTGCTTAATTAAGGTAAAAGGATTAAATTGTAAAAGAGGGAAAAGTTAATTGTTATAGATTTAAAATACTAAAGGGACCAGAATTGTGATTAAAACATAGTTAAAAAGTCCAAGCAGTGGTGACATGATGAAATCCACTAACTTTTGGGCTATTTGGTCATTTAGTCCTAATTAGTTTAGGGTTAAATTGAAATTAAGTTTTTTTAGTTGGAATTTAATATAAGTGAAGGACCAATTGTGCAATTAAACCCCCTTGAATGATAAATATATCATAGACGATGATTGTGGATAAAAATTAAAACAAAAGTTTATGGAAATTTCAAGTTTATCTTCTTCTTTCATTCTTTCTAAATTGAAAAGCCATAGAAGGAGATGGAAAAGCTTCGACCTAGTTAGGGTTTTCAATTCGATATGTGGTTGATGCCCACTTTTAGTAATTTTTATGTTTTTGAGCTCATTTAAGTTTAATCTAGCTAACTCGAGGACTTATTTGTAAAACTATCAAATATTTTAGATTAAATCATTAATGATTTTATTGTGTTCTTAAAGTTTAAGGGTAAATTATTAAACTTGGTTGCTAAGTAGGATTATTTTGTAATGTAATCTTTAGTAATTTTAATGTTAAAGGACTAAAATGTTAAAGTGATAAAATTACGAGGACTTGTGAAATAATAGTAAATATGGGCTGCAATAAAGACCCAAACATTTCGGCTAAGCTTGAATTTAATTGAAAATGGTTAAATTGCATGATTTGGACCTAGGGGCTAAATTTCATTAAAGTGAAATGTTGAGGGTAGTTTTGTAAAAATGTTAAAAAAGACTTAATTGCATAAAATGAGTTAATTTTACTATCATAATTAGTTAATTGAATGAAATTATTATTCTAGATTAAGAATGTGTTGAAAATCGAGGAAAAGAAAAAATTGTTGAGTAGTCCTTGTACCTTGATTTTTGTGCCAGATTAGTTTGAAAAGTTCATTCGGTTTAATTTTAGTATATTTTTAAATGTCTTATATGAACCTAATTGCATAATGTTGGATTATATTGATGCGTGTAAATGAAAATGGAAATAATGAATTGATATAATGTCAATCATTGATTAAAATACTTTGGGCCATTACTGGAAATCAGTCTTGTAAGTTCATGTATATAAATATGTTATAGATAATTTCCTTAACACTTGTTTTACTTTAGTAATTGTAGTGTTTCGTGATTATTGAACGTTTGATTTAACGGAGGTTAATAGTGAAATTGAAAGGTATTGAGTGTATTGAATCACGGTTTGAGCTTAGCAGGCTTTATGCCGATGTAATTATTGGGCTTAATGCCTGGTAGGCTTCGTGGCGATGTATCTATTTGACCTTTTGGTAGATTTTGGATTCTATTTCTTGTTTTGTGGATAATCAGGCGGTTAGATCAACTTGAAGAATCAAACTATCCGAGGACCCTTTCGTAGATTTTGGATTCTATTTGGCTTTTATGGCATGTAATATTGATTATATTTGTAAAGGTTCTCAAGTACTTGTTGGTGTTGTTGTTAATGTGCATATGATGATGTGATATAAGTAATTAAGCATTTGGATGTGAATTAACTATGTTTTACGGTCTGTGACACTACCGTGTGAGGGTATTTCGAATGCTACACGGGCTAGCACATAGTCTACAACACGACTGTGTGGATTTATTTCGAAAGGTACACAATATATCACATGGTTGGCCACACGATTATGTTCTTGCACCCACGGTCTGTGCCGTGTCACACAACCTAGCCACACGGCCATGTGACCCCTGTTTTGGTTTTGTTTTCATTTTTTTAGTGTTTTGGGTTGGGTAGTTTTGGAATGCGTTTGAGCTATTTTTATGTCCAGTTTTCTTTTGATAGTATTTAATTTTAAAAAGATTAGTAAAATATTTTTGAACAGAACTGTTTAATTTTGAAGCAATTGTTTTAAAATTAAATAAGTTTAAAAAATTTTAATATAATTTAAAATTTTAAGGTTTTTTACTTCTCTCTGTTAATTTGTCCAAAACAGTAGTACTGATTTAAAGAAGGTTTTAATTACCATAAATGTTACCGTTGCATTATTCGTAATCTGAAACTGCTTTTATGTTATTTAGACATAGTGCTTTGGATTTTTCTCTTTAGTTGTAAAGGATTTTTTATCCGGTACACATTTTTAACTGGCCTGCTATAGTTAATTTTCTTTCTTATTCTGCTCCGACTTTATTCCTGTCATATAGTGCCTGAATAGCTTCTTCAGTAGTTGCTTTTTTTTTTTGTCTGGATAATAGTTAGATAGAAGTATAATTTGTTCCGAGCTTTCTTATTGCCCGCAATAGGATGACATTTTCTGGAAATTAATTAACTATCCGTAAAAACTGGTCAGTTTTTTTATGTTTTTAATTTTTGAGTTCGGTGTTTTGATGTTTAGAAATTGCTGTTTTGCTATGTGTTATTATTGATGTGGCCTGTGACTTTCTTTGTTGTTTTATGCTGTTTATTTCATTCTGTTATTTTCTAAATAAGAGGACCTAAATTAAAAAAAAAGGTGTCTAAAAAAATGACAGATACATCAACAAATAATATATGAAAAGAAAACATTTCTTTTAATTATTCTTCTGGAGCAATTTACATAATATATATAATTATTTCAATAGTTTTCCATTCTTTATAGAAATGCGAATTACCCACTAAACAATCAAAACCGGCATATAGGATTCCAGACTGGGACATTCTGTTTCTTAGTTTTCTCATAAATTCTGTACTTTAGTTTTAAAAAATAATAATAATCTAATTGGGATGCTTGTTAATATTGATAGTAATTGGAGAATTGGAGAATTTCAACCGATTTGCTAATTGCGAAGGTTTTTTTTGATTTGGGTTCATATACGGTGGAGGTTGTCAAGATTTTTTTGCATCATACTACTGGGTGCTTGCATTAGTCAGTAAGTGTTTGGGTATATTTTCTTTAAAATAATTGGGATTGTTTGATTTCTGTTGGGTATGATTTGCAAATGGATTTTGATTGGAAGTTTTAGGTAGACCTATGGTATCTCTGTATATCAGCTGAATGGGAAGTTTTGTGTGATTATTGATATATCCATGTGGCGAAATACTCGGATTTTGGTTAAAGATAGAATTATATTCATCTGTGTTACCTAGCCTTACATGAAGGGAAATTGAGTTGTAATCTTTTAAGTGAATATGTTCTAGTCGCAATCTTTAGATTAACATAATTTTGATTTAGCTTATTGGTTGATGGTTTTTATGAGACTGTAAAAAAGATGCGTTGGATATATTCTCTAATGATGTAATAACTAATTTCTTCTTCATTTATTGTCTTAGTTGATATCTCAATGCATTCTGGTTCTAAATAATTGTTCTTTTTCTTTTGAATTTTTTTTTTGTTTTGGGTTAGCTTACAGAATTTAAAAATTATCTTTGACCTATCGTTTGATAATTATTACCTTATACAAGTGCTGTTTGATTTTCTTTTTTTAATGTTGTCATAGTGTATAAATGTTAAGGGTTAAATATTTTAGAATTAAAAGCAAATAGATATGATATATATACCAGTTATAATATTATTTATATCATATTATACAATTAATATAAAATGAAATAGTTTATGTAGTATTTTAATTCATTATAAATTTTTTAATTTTTTTATAATTTTTTAAAATTTTAAAATTAAGACTAAATTGTCATATAAGTGTTGAGGTTTAAATATTTTAGAATTAAAAGCAAATTGACATGATATATATACCAATTAGAAAAGCCATGTCATCGGGTGAACAAAATATATAATTTCAAATAGTTGGATGACTAAATTGTAATTTTTCATAGTTTAAAGATTAAAAGGGGAATTCACATTTAATTCAATGTCCCATGGACCACAGTGTAGTTTAATAGCACTAAGTCTTTTTTTTCTCAATTTTCTACCTTAACCATTGATTAAATCATTCATCTTACATTCTTTTCCTATTTAGATACATACATATATTTTAATGAATCTGGGGCTCCCTAGTATTCTAGGTGATAGTTTATTCTTAATAGAACTTTGGATATGTGGCAAATATTTTCGTTTTAGGGAGTAAATTTTGGTATAGAAATTCTATATTAGTCCAACATCATCTATGTATTCAATTGAATGTGTTTTCCGTCTTTTAAGGATTCAAAAAGTGATTTGTTTGTAATTTATGCTTTTGGCTGGTTTAAAATAGTTTAACTATTTTGAAGTAGCATAGGGATATTGAGTTGCCAGGTATCAAATTGTACACTGTGCTTGTCACTGGTTTTCAGTGAGAACTCTTTATTAGTATCTAAGCTGTGACTTAAAATTTGTCATAGGATGGATGATCTCTTTACAGTCAAATCATCCACGGCAGATGTAAAGATTAAATAATAAAATGATAACTTCAGTTAAATAAAAAAATAACAAATTAATAATTCAAAACTGATTAAGCCCAATGAAGAAGCAACTTGGGTTGGGTTTCTATGCTTCCTTGAACTGTGTCAGTCTCCTTTACTTTTGTATTTTGTTTTTGTTCTTATTTAGTTTCTCTTGAGGTTTTGAATGGATTAATTAGATAGGTGAACTGCTCAGCTGCTTCTTCATTAAATGAGTGTATTAAATAGTATTATGTTACCGTTGCGGAAGATTTCAAGAATCTTTATTATTTGGGCAATGACTGCCCCGCTGCCCGTTTTCTTTAGCCTTTTCACATCCCACTTCCTTCCCAAATTTTAAATACTCAAATCATGCTTCATTCCATACATTCCCTCTTTCTTTTTTGTTTTCATTATTCTCTCTTCCTCCCTTCTCGTACTTCGTGGATTCTCTTTTGGTCTCTTTTTATTTTTTTCCTGTCATTCTTTTATAGCTTTGTGTAACCACAGGCAAAACACAGACACAAACACTCAACAGTAGGAAGATAGTTTTTGTGAGAGGGAGAAGCCCATAAGTTTTTCTCTGCCGGTTCTGTTTGTTGTGATGTTGAAATTCCCTGCTTCATGGGAGAGTCATTTCAGGTATGAATATTTACGTTAACTGTGTATTTGCCTTTTCTTGTATTTTTTTAATTTCAGATCTATGCTTTTTTTTTCTCTGTTGATTTTTTGTTTTCATCTTTAGAATAAGTTTGTCTCTAGTCTCTACCTTTTCATCTCTATTTTAATTATCATATCAATGCTTCTTTCCTTGTTTTTCAGTCTGCTTTTGTTTGAGTTTTTGGTTCTTTGTCATCTCTGTTTTGGGGTGGTTTGTTTAGATGGGACGGTTTCGTGGTATTTGGATCGGGTTCGTGTTCTTTTTGTTCAGGGCCTATGTGGCCATTGGTTTTTTGCGACTTGGGATAGTTGTCCTGTTTTTTTGGGCTTTGATAATGGTCATGGTTTTCGGTTTTCTGATTAGTTTCTGTGGCTTGTGATAATGGGCATGTTTTCATAGCTTATTCTCTCCTCATTTTCCTTTTTTTTCTAGCATTTCTTCCCCTTTTATTCTCTCCTTTATTATGTCTGTCTCATTTCAAATTTTACCTCTTATATCCCGAAAGAATTCAAAGACACACTATACTGTGATTTTCTCTGCCGTTTCTGTTTTTGGGATTTTTGGATTCCCTTGCGTCAGGTATGAATCTTTGCTTCAACATTGTCTTTTCTGTTTCTCTTTTAATTTAAGAACTATGTTATTGTACTGGTATTTCTTGGTTTATTTTATGGCATTTGGTTTTCAGGTTTAGAAATCAACAATAAAAAAAGTCTGTCAATTACTTAAATGGGAATCAAAAAATCTAAAATTGTACTGGGAATTTTCTCTTTTTGTTTTTTTTCATAAATATTACAATAAGTGAAACTTACCAGTTGGCAGTAAATGACCACCTTATTCCCATATTCTGTCCTATTTTTCCTATATTTCTAACGTTCCTTTCTCCCATTTTATCTACTTTTTTTTACCTTCTTTACAAATATTTTCCTTCTCTCTTGTTTTTTCTTTTCTCAGCCTCTTTTCCTGTGTTTCCTCAATCTATAGCTCTCCCATTCATACGCCGTCTCTATCTCTCTCTCAATACCCTTTCAATTTTTTCCTCAAATTTTTTTAGCTTCGGGTAACTAAATTCCGTTTTTTGTTTTATTTTTTTTGCTGTTTCTTTTCTTTTGAAACCCCCTACATCATCGGAGATTGATTTCAGGTATGAATATAATTAAACTATCTCTTTCCTCATTATCTCTGTTTTTAGTTGCAGATATATGCTTATTTTTACTAATATTTTCATTGCGTCTTTTTCAGGGATTTCGTTTTTTTAACGATAATAGTTTTTTACCAATGTCTAGGTTTTATTATCTATTAAATATATATAAAACTAATTGACCCGACCCCTCTAAATATTTTATCTTGCCGGTAAAAATAAAATAAAATAAAATATTATAATATTGTTATGCTAAAAAGGAAAAGAAAAGGATTGAATTCATGAATCAGTGGAAGCTTCTTCCCAATGAAAGAGTCGAGGTAGTGCTATTCTATCATTTTAGGTATAAATTTTGATTCTTTTAAAAAATCTTAATTTTTCTTCACATCTTATTATTCTGTTTGGTTTCTGATTGAAGAAAATTGAGGGAAATTTGTTT